>NC_077230.1:443340238-443541651 GCF_027887165.1 Monodelphis domestica
CACCCTGCTCAATTCAATTCTCAGATCCTTCCTACCTCTGATCTTTCTGGCACTATGGGACAACAACAAACCCTCTCCCTCAAGGTGCCCAACTCTTCTATTTCTCATACTTACCCCACTGAGAATGGAGCAAGAAGCCTAGAAATAGGAGTACCAAATAATTCAGATAGGTTATTTCCTTTAAGGGAAATACTGTGACAAGGAAATCACTTTAAAAGACTGATATATATTAATTTAAGGTCGCCAAGGAATTCAGCTATGTAATTCCTAAATGAAAACTCAAGTCAGCAGTCAACCTTTTATGGAGTTTAATTACAAACAGGAGGAAGAAAGGTATGAGAGAGAGAGAGAGAGAGAGAGAGAGAGAGAGAGAGAGAGAGAGAGAGAGAAGGGAATAGGGCTTAAATACCCCCTCTGTTTAGGCTGGGCCAAAAGGCCCAAGCCCTTAGATAGCTGAGGCAAAGGAAAGAGATCAGTCCCTATCACTCACATGACCAAAATGGAGAAACAGTCTCAGGGGCCTCCACCTCCAGCTTCCTTCAGAGCAAGCTTCTCAGAGCACAACCTCTCAGAGCAAAACCTCTCCAACCACCTTCAGTCCTCAGACCCCCGCTATCTTTAAGGAAACCATCCAAGTTCCCTCCCCTCAGTTCTCACATCTACCAATCACTGTCCATGTCTTCCCTGTGCCAATGGTGGCTCTAGCTTAACCCAGGACTGCCCAGAGGTCTGTGGCTTTGCACATGTCTGTTGAAGGTCATATTCTCAAATAATTAAATCTTGATCCTTTGCTTCTTAAATCCTGTTACCCTGAGCATGGTGGAGATTGGAAGTTCCAAGACCTGGTTCTGTCATTCCAAGTATCTCTATTGTATCAATTCTAAAATCAATCATGACTCAAAGAACTTCCTGTTCTATTCTTAAGCATAGGTCAGAGCCCTTTCCGTTGTTCAGCAAAAGGTTTCTGTCCTAAAGTAATCTTAAGTAGGGAGGAGAAGGAACCTCCCATGCCAATGGGGTTCACATTCCAATAGAGTTCCCACTATCAGTAGGAAATTCTTCAAGTATGAAATTTCCCAATGGTGAAATTTCCAACATTTATAAGTCTAAGAAATTTTAAGGTTTACAATACCCACTTTTAATAAAAATGGAAACTTGGTATCTGTAAGACATCATACACCTTTTAGCCCTGAGGATTTAAATAAATTGAAGGAAGATATGCCATCATTTGAGGAAGAACCAATATTAATTATTAAAAAATTAGAGAACATATTCAGAACTTTTGACCCCAGTTGGATGGATGTTGAGAATTTGTTAGAGACATTTTTAACAAAAAGAGAAAAAAATAATATAGTCTCTCTGACTAATAAAAAACGAGGTAAAAAAGGAAATCATTGGCCAACTGAAGATCCACATTAGAACCCCAATGTTGAACTAGATAACAGAAAACTAAAACAGGCCAGAGAAGCATTATTGACAGCCATGAGAGCTTTCTCTGATAGACCTGAAAAATGGTCAAAATTTGAAAGAACCCGACAAGAAATTGATGAAACACCCTCCCAGTTTATGGACAGACGTATTGACATAGAAAATACATATATGGACCTTGATTTATCCAGAGAAAGAGACATTAGGCAAATACGTAGGCAATTCGTTGAGAATTGTTGTTCAGTGGTAAAAGACTACTTTAAAACTAGCTGTCCTAATTGGGACTCTATGGACCTTGAAGAGTTGAGGAGAGTAGCAACCTATGTTTATAAAGGTCATGTAAAAAGACCTGAGGAAGGCAATACATTAGTGGAAGATTTAAAGAAAGAAATTGAAATGTTAAAGAGACAATTGAAAAATAAGGGAGAGACTATAGCCCCTTTGCGGGAATTCACAAATAAATCAATAACTTGCCACTTCTGTGAGAAGAAGGGCCACAAAATGATGGAATGTAGAACCTTTCTTAAGATGATTGGAAGGAATATGCAATTTAATAACAACTTTAGAAATACTAACTATGGAAATGATGATAATGGTCATAGAAACCAGAATTTTAGAAATTTTAGAAATTATAATAATGACTATGGAAATAACTATAATGAATATAGAAATAAGAACTTTAGAAACCATAATTTTAGAAATAGAAATTGGGAAAATGATGACAATGCTCCAAATGAAGAAAATGATAATACCCAACAACAAAATATAAGAAATGGTGCTCATCCAAAAAATAGTCGAGGTGCCCTTCAGGAGGGTGCCCAAGGAACATCCCAAACACAATGAAGGTGGTTCTTCTTAGACTCTATTGATACTGTTGATATTAATTAACCTTTTTCAGTTTTGTCTCCACTCCAAATAGTAGGAAAGAATGAACAGAGAACTTAAAACTATGATTGGAAAATTATGCACTGAGACCCATTTTAAATGGCCTGAAATTCCCCCTCTGGCCCTATTTTATCTTAGAAGCAGGCCTAGAGGAGACCTACACATCTCACCGTTTGAGATGCTTTTTGGACATCTGCCTATACAAGCTAAACCTTTTCCCCCTGCATATACCTCACTATTAGGGGAGATACTTCTATTGCTTCCTATATACAGGAGTTACAGCACAAACTACGTGAACTTCATGAATCCGGAGCTGCAGTACAAGCTGGACCACTAGACTTTTCTCTGCATGACCTGAACCCAGGAGACAAAGTGTATATTGAGAGCCAGATCTAGAGATGGGAGGTCCTGGGTTCCAATGTGGCCTCTGACCCTTCCTAGTTGAGTGATCCTGGGCACGTTTAGGCAAAATAAATAAATAAACAAAGTCGCTAATAGCAAGAATAACCATTTCTTTTTCCAGCTCATTTTACAGGGGAGAAAACTGAGGCAGATGGGGTTATGGGTTACACATCTAATAGGTGTCAGAGGCTAGACTTGAATTCCCAAAGATGAGAGTCTTTCTCACTTCAGGCCTGGTTCTCTGTGCATTCCATCATCGAGCTATCATATCACACTATAGACTCGTCTCAATATCGGAGTCCCCTGAAAAGAATTTTTTAAATAAATAAATCATTTTTAAATGGTTGTACTTTGCATTTCCCTATTCACTCCCCGTTCATTTATCCCTGTTCCACATCGGCTGGTTAGTTTGTCTGTAGCATACCAGGCATGTTAGCATCTGGGAAGTATGATTGATGTATTGGTATTGTACTACCTGACACATGGTCAGACCTCTTGATGGTCATTGCATGGAAAGGGACAGTCCAAAAGACTAGCATAGGATGGGCAAATTCATGGGCTGGGCCTTGATGGCCCTGGCTCGGAATACATTCATTTGCAAAGCGTGGGTTGGATTAATCTCCACCTCTTTGATCTTGTCATTGTCAATTCAACCAATGTTAAAACATATGCCATGTTAAGTATTTGTGGATCATCTCCCAATACACATTCCTAAAACCCCCAATAAATACTGGGGAACAAACATGAAACTCTCTCTCTCACACTTACTCTTACTCTCCCTCTCTTCCCTCCTCCTCTCTTACTTCCTCTTCTCTTACAGCTCTTACTTCCTGTATCTTCAAAGTGCTTCCAACCAATGCTCAGACTCTCTTGTCTATAGGAGGCACCAAGGAATTGTGACTCCCCCATTTTTCTAGCAGACTCTCTTGTCTATAGAGTATCAAGGAGTTGGTACTCTCCACCTATTCTCTTATTCCTCATACTTCCTCGGAGTTCGTGTTACTCCCCATGTTTTGAACCTGCTGTCTTTGAGTCTGTATTATTCTCCCATTTCCTTAGTCTCCTCTCTCCACTTCAGGTTATTACCCACAGATAAATAATATAGGACTCCCATGGGGGGTCGCTATACTGTCCAAGGCCCTCACCTGGGGAGATGGGCTTCTCTTCCAGTGGGTCCAAAATCCCATCCAGCTACACGGTGGGAGGGTGGCGGTGTATTGCCTAAATCTGCTTTTGTTCAACTAAATGATACCTGCTGCTAAACAGTCCCGGGCCGAGTCCCTGGTCCCGGGGCACTCCCAGGAGCCCTTCCAAGCCCACAACAATGGATTGGGGATTCCTCTTTGATTCTGTCCATCCAACCCAGCGGAATCCCTCTTCTTGTGTTCTTGCCTAGTTCCCATCTAGGAAATCTAGAAAAGCACGGAAGAGCTTGCCACACGCTTGGCTAAAATCTAGGTAAACAGAACTGGCAAAAAAGAAACTGAGATTATTAGCCTGGCATGATCAGTTCCAGGTAAAGCCAGTCTGGAAGCTCATCCTTCTTTTCCTCAGTGTTTGCCGATTGGCTCTTAAATGATCTGTTCTGGAATTATCCCAGGAAATAAAATCAAGCTGGCTGAACTCATAGGTTTCAGGCTGTTCTCATCACCTTTTTTTTTTTAATTCTACCTTCCATCTTGGAATCAATACTGTGTATTGGTTCCAAGGAGAAGAGCAATAAGGGTTAGGCAATGAGGGTGAAGTGACTTGCCCAGGGTCACACAGCTAGGCAGTGTCTGGGGTCACATCTGAACCCCGGACCTCCTGTCTCTAAACTTGGCTCGCCACAATCCACTGAACCACCTAGCTGGACCCTCTCAACACTTTTCAAAAAAGAAATAGAGGACGTTTGACCTCCTCGAGTCCAATGGTGCCTCTCCCAGTCTTCACAAACTTTTCTGTATCACAGACAGGGGTTCGTTAGTCACGGCAACCACTTTGAGGATCTGTGGATTCTGTGTATCTGGACCAGGTGATTTAAAATCTAATTCATTATCTTTTCCCCCCAAATCCTCCCTTCTGCCCATCTTTCCCATCACTGTCAACAATCCCTCTACCCTCCCAGTCCCCCAGGCTCCCACCATGGCTGTCATCTCACACAGTTCCACATCCAAGCTGCCACCAAGTCCAGCTGTTTCGGTGATCTGAATCATCAAGGGCAGCTGAGTGGGATCTCAACCAATTGATCAACAAACATCTGTCAGGTGCCTACTATGTGCTGGGCATTAGGCTAAGCGCTTGGCAGTAATCCTATTGGATTCTCACGAGGACTCTTATTGTCCTCCTACTAAGTGGACAGCATCTCCCTTACCCCACCCTGGCCAGACGCCTTTGTAGCACCGCGGACAGTTCCAGATGCCCCATTTTGGGAAGTCAAACCAACAAGCCTTACATTTCAGATGGGATGTCTGGGTATACAAAGCAGCAGAAGCCAGCTTACAGTCTAAAAGGGGAGACACCATGCAGACAAATCTATAATAAATATATATAACAAAGCTGCATGAAGATCTCCGAGTTGTCTTGTTTATTACTGTAAAAATGTCTCTTCTAACTGCAGGATTCAGCAACTGCACACATGCTGTGTAACCTTGGATGAATTTCTGCTCCTGGGTCTCAGTTTCCCCTTATGTGAAAAAGAGGGATGTAGAACTTTAATGGTGTTTAATACTCATCCTGCAATCCTTGGCATAAAAACAGATTATGGCCAAGTTTGTGAAATGGTAGCCATTGAGGGATGCCCATTTGGGTCCAAGGGCTCTAAGTGTCTGGAGCGAGTTTATGACAAGGAAAGGACCCTTCCCTTCCGGGACCCTGAGTGGTGAGGGAAGCAGGCCATGAGGAGAGGGGACAACGTGAGGCTTGTACACAGGCGATATACTGTCCCAGAGAGCACCACCGCCTGGTCTCCTTGTAAAGAAAGGGACACACTTGAGACCATTTCAATTCCCAAGCATTTAATCCTGGGCCGTGGAAGATGGAGGGGGAACCCGAGCATCCCCAGACCACAACTTCACCCATGTCCCAGGCCCATTCCATTCCCCAATAAATAAATGAGGACAAAGGAGAGGAGACCCTTCCAACCTCTCCCTGCCCCTATCAGGTCCCCACCTGCCTCCCCAAGGGACCCTCGTCTGTAAGACCCCACCCCTATCCCCCAGCTTAGCCCAGAGATGTAGAGCACATCATATATACAAAGGGAGGGAGGGAGAGGGCATGGTCCATTGGAGGGGAGCTGGCGTCTCCAACATCAGAGGGGACACAGGACAGGGGAAGGTCAGAAGTTTTCAGGGAGGCCTTGGAAAAGGTCCACAGGATTCCTGTGTCCAGGAAGAGGTCAGAGGCGCCACTCCCAGGGCCCCTGGGGACCAGAAAGGATCTCGTCCTAGCTGGTAGGCAAGGGGCAGGGAGTTGGCAAGGAGAGGGGAGAGGAAGGAATTCCTCAGACATGCAGGTACAGGAAGAGGTGCGCTCTCTGTGCCCCGGCAGGTGCTGGAGGTCCAACTGGGACTGGAGGCAATTCACTGGCACCCAAAAGCTCTCTTCCTTGAAGTCACTCAGCAGCCAAAGACCCAATTCTTTGGCTCCAGGAGGCGAGATGCTCTCCCTGAGAATGGGCTGAGGTCCGAGGAGGTCCACTCTCAGGCTGGGTAGATCCCTGAGCATCGCCATGGCATGAGACTGGGCAGGGGGTCCAAGGGGACTGGTTGAGGACCCAGAGAAACCCGCCCACTTCAGAGGGAAATTGGCTATGTTAGGTGGCACCTCCACCCCCTTGGTTGCCTGGCTGCTGGTGGCAACACATCTTCCAGGTACTGGAGGGCAGGGCCAGCAGCAGAAAGGAGCCTCCCCCTAGGAGCAGCAGAGCAGCGGCTGCCAGGGCACAGGCTACTGACCAGGAATACTCATAGCCCAGCCAAGGGGCTGGGGCTGGGCCGGTCCTGGCCAGCAGCGCGTGGACCCCCTGGCGGAACAGCTGGAGGCTCACCAACAACAAAACTCCTGTGGAGAGAGAACAGGAAGGAGGGCACCCATGGTCCTCTCAGAGGCCAAGGACCTCCAGGGCCCCCACCCCCCCACCCCAGGGAACAGTTTAGGGAACCACAAATCCCAGAATGCAACAGTCCCTGCAAAATACTCTCCCCAGCCTGAAGTGGTCCACCAGTCAGCAGACCCTGGCCTAAGTACTATACAGGCTCTGGGAACTACAACTCCCAGGGTGCAACGGCCCTTGGAGACTTCAACTCCCTACAAACCAGTGCCCTAGATTCTACTGAATGATATTGTCTCTGGAAAGCACTATTCCCAGCATGCAACTGTGCTGAATTATGCAAATAGCCTGGGTTGGGCCTGTGCTGGAATCCACCAAGCCTGCACAGACCACTCCTTACCTGAGAGGCTGAAGCAGACAGCTGCATGTGTGAGCAGGAATTCGGCCCCTTTGCTGAGCACCATGATGACACAGATGCAGCCCAGGACTGTGATAGCCAGGGCCAGAGTTGCAGTGATGGCAGCAGCTACTCCCAGCTCTGGGAAAGGAGAGGCGTCAGAGGACGCTCTATGAGAGCCTACCTTGGGGAGGCAAGCAGTGGGTCTAGTGCAAAGAGGACCCAAGCAACTTGGGGCAAGTCCCTTGGTCTCTGGCCTCAGTGTCCTCATCTGTAAAACGGGGGAGGGTGGAGTTGAGCCACATCACTTCTGAGGCCTCTTCAGGCTCCTTGAGGGTCACAGAGCCAGAATCCTGGCAGAGGAGGCACCTGCCCAAGTGCTAAGACCCAGACCCACCTTTCTTAGTTGTCCTCTGCAGGATCTGATTGTTCTCTCCAGTGGTGAAGAATCTGAAGTAAGAGCAGTTTGCCTCTGTGGGAGGAAGACACAGAGACTTGGGAGGGATGCTGACATTGAGGACCAGAATGAAATTGGAGAAAGGAGAGAGGTGGACAGAAGGACCAAGGGGGTGAGGAAACCACAGAGGCCAGGTTCTGATAGCTATGCAGCCCTGGGACGGGCATTGCCTTCTGAGTGGCCACTTCTGTGAAATGCAGAGAATGAGCCCCAGCCATCCAAGAGAGGAAAAAGACAAAGATGGAGACAAGGGGGATGGGGAAGGAGGGAGACGAGGGAGAGAAGAGATCCTGAGACAAGGAGATAGAGACAGAGAGAAGAAAAAGTCAAAAGGGGAAGATAAGGGGTGCAGCTGGTGGCTCAGTGGTTTGAGAGCCAGGCTTAGAGACAGGAGTTCAAATCTGACCTTAGATTCTTCCTAGCAGTGTTACTCTGAGCAAGTCACTTAACCCCTATTACCTAGCCCTTACTGTTCTTCTGCCTTAGAACTGATACACAGTATTGGTTCTAATACTGAAGGTAAGGGTTTTCATTTTAAGGATTGAGGGAGAGAAGGGGAAAAAAGAGAAGGGGGAACAGAGAAACAGGCCAGCCAGTGATAAAGACAATGAATGAGTCTGGATGAGAAAAGCAAAGGACAAAATAGGAAGACATGCAGGGAGAAGTTACTTGAGGAAATTGGAGAAAAAGGGAAATTAGAGAAAGTCACAAAGGCAGAGAAACTGAGAAAGAAGCAGAGAGGGAGACCAATGGACAGTATTGGAGGGGACAAAGAAAGGGAGAAGCAGGAAAAGAGGCAGACAGAGAAGGGCAGGTACTAAAAGCAGAAGGGAGAAACAGATCTCTAGAGAGGAAGAGACAGATTGGTGGGGGGAGAGGGAGAGAAAGGGAGGGAGAGAGCAAGGGAAGCAGAGGCAGAAAAAGAGAGAAGAGGAAGACAGGGAAACAGACAGAGAGGAAAGGAGGGAGACAGACAAAGATAGAGGAAGGGAGAGAGAGAGAGAGAGAGAGAGAGAGAGAGAGAGAGAGAGAGAGAGAGAGAGAGAGAGAGAGAGAGAGAGAGAGAGAGAGGAAGGGAAGGAGAGAGAGAGAGAGAAGAAGGGAGGGAGACAGAGAGAAGAAGGGAGGGAGAGACAGAGACAGAGAGAAGAAGGGAGGGAGAGACAGAGAGAGGAAAGGAGGGAGAGACAGAGAGAGGAAAAGAGAGAGACAGAGATGGAGAGAATGGAGGGAAGGAGAGACAGAGACAGAGAGAGGAAAGGAGGGAGAGAGACAGAGACAGAGAGATGAAGGGAGGGAGACAGAGACAGAGAGAAGGGAGGAAGACAGAGACAGAGAGAAGAAGGGAGGGAGAGAGACAGAAAGAGGAAGGGAGGGAGAGAGACAGAAAGAGGAAGGGAGGGAGAGACAGAGGGACAGAGAGAGGAAAGGAAGGAGAGAGACAGAAAGAGGAAGAGAGGGAGAGACAGAGAGAGGAAAGGAGGGAGAGACAGAGAGAGGAAAAGAGAGAGAGAGAGAGACAGAGATGGAGAGAAGGGAGGGAGGGAGAGAAGGAATGGAGAGACAGAGAGAGGAAAGGAGGGAGAGAGACAGAAAGAGGAAGGGAGGGAGAGACAGAGGGACAGAGAGAGGAAAGGAGGGAGAGAGACAGAAAGAAGAAGAGAGGGAGAGACAGAGAGAGGAAAGGAGGGAGAGAGACAGAGATGGAGAGAAGGGAGGGAGGGAGAGACAGAGACAGAGAGATGAAGGGAGGGAGACAGAGACAGAGAGAAGGGAGGAAGACAGAGACAGAGAGAAGAAGGGAGGGAGACAGAGAAGAAGGGAGGGAGAGACAGAGGGACAGAGAGAGGAAGGGAGGGAGAGACAGAGAGAAGCAGAAGGGGCTTATGGAAGCAAGATAAGGCTTAGGTAAGGAGACAGGCCAGAAAGGGGTTGGTCCTTGTATCACTGCCTTGTCCCCAAAAGAGCTTGGTCTCCTCTCTTGAGTTAGAGGTCCAGAGCCTTTTCCCAAATGGGTGGGCAGCCTGGTCTGGGCCTCTATTTCCCAGAGCTGGAGAGATGCTTGGGCTGCTTCTGTAAGGCCCCAGGGGAGGTCTGGAGAGTGTACTCTCAGTTTCCAGAGGCAGGCAGAGGTCTGGGCCCCCTTGATTCTTCTCTAAGTCACAAATGACAAACTCTCAGCTTTGGAAGGGACCTCAGAGGCATCCAGTCCAGCCCTCTCCTGAACCAGAGCCCTTTCTGCCACCTCTCAGTCTAGCATCTCTGCAGGGCTTCTCCATCACTCCCGCTTCTTCTTCTGGAGACAAAGGCTGCCTTCTCCACAGGACAGCCCTTTAGATGTCTGGAAGCAGTTCTCATATGCTGTCCTCACTTCCCCACATCCCACATTCCCAGTCCCTTCTACACGAACTCAGATTACAGACATTCAAGGCCCCTCACCATCCTGGCTGCCCTTTTCTGGACATTCTCCAACCTATCAATATCCTTCTCAAACTGTCATTACCAGAACTGAAAACTGATCTGATCTGATGAGGGCACAAGCTGTGGGGCTCTCCCTGCCCTTTCCTGCAAGCTGGGCCTCTGTTAATGTAGCCCAACATTCCATTGGCTTTTTGGCTGCCTCATCCCATGGCTGCTACTTCACGTGGAACTTATGGTCCCCTGAGACCTCTAGATCTTTTTTTTTTTTTTCAGAAGACCCGTTGCCCAGCCTAGGCACACTAGAACTCTCCTTAGGTGGCTTCAACATTGACTTTTTAAACTCAGTTATAAGACTTTCAAATGATCCCATTAAAATGCATCCTTTTCATTTCAGGCCAACCTCCTATGTTGAAACGGTCTGGGCCTCCTCTGCTTTTTTATCAGAGAGCACCCTGGCTACTTCCATGGCTCTTAGATGGGTCACAAGTCTGAGGTTTTAGTGTCTGTCCAGGTCTCTAATGGCCTGGAGGTCAGTAAGTTAATTCTGTCCCTCCTTGTTCTCTAGGCGCAGTCTGAGGTCAAGGTTTCCCCTGTCTCCCTGAGGCAGCCCGAGGTCTCTGCCTTCCAGAGAAGCTTCTCTCTGTCTCTCCAAGCCAGTCCCAGGCCTGGCCTCAGGTCCTGTTCTAGGGAAGATGGCGTCTGCGCCATTTCTGTCGGTCATGTCCATGTCGAGGACCCTGAGTCCTAGAGTCAGAAGCATGAGGCGTCTCCCTTCCCCTGCGGTCAGTTATAGGTTTGGGAGTGTCTCCTTCTCCCTGGAGCTGTCAGAGATCAAAGCTGTTTCTACAGTCCTCTTCCATCACCCCATGAAGCTCAGAGGTTGGGCTGTCAATATTCCTACCTGGGGGAGGCAGAGACAGTCAGAAACCCACGTCACCTCTTGGCCTGCTCGCCAATATGTGGGAGGCAGTCAGAGGTGTCTGCTGTCTCCCCTTCTCTCTGGGGGCAATCGTGTCCCAGGAGCATCTCTCTGTCTCCCAGAGAAGAGAAGAGGTTCAGGGTGTCCACAAATGCTGGAGGAAGTCAGAGGTCTGGATCTCCTGACATGTCTCTAAGGCAATCTGAGCTCAAGGCTATCTCACCATCTAACCAGTCCCAGGCATCGGTCATCTGTCTGTGTCCCCAGGTCAGTAATCATTCCAGCGGGCCTCCCAGGCTCCCAGAAACTGCTGGTGATCAGGGCTATGACTACATCTCCCAGTATGTGTCAAAGGTCTCGTTCTCTCTCTCCATCCTCAAGTCAATGAAGGGGCTAGGGGCTAGGGCTGCGATGGTGAACCTTTTAGAGTCTGAGTGCCGAAACTGCAACTCTCATGGCGTATGTGAGCCACCCCATTACCCCAGAAAGGGGAGGGAAGAAGCGCTCCCATTGACTGCTGGGCAGAGGGACAGGTGATGTCCTCAGATGGGGTGGAGAGGGAGAAGGGAGTCACCCTGTGGCATGTGTGCCGTAGGTTCACCATCACTGGGCTAGGCCATCTCTAGCTATATCAGAAGCAATCTGAGGCCTGACTACCTGGGGAAGTCAGAGGCCTGGATTGAGCTCTATGCCTACCTTGGGAGCCTAGACAGGTGGTCTAGACCATCTCTGCCCCTCTCTAAAGCAGCCCAAAGTCTGGGCAGCTATCTCCCCTTCATCAAGAGGTCCAAAGTGTTAAATACCTCTACACATCCCTGGGACAATGGGAAGTCTGGGCCTCCTCTGTTTCTCTAGGGGCGGCCAGGGGTCTGGGTTGTCTCTGATCCAGCCTGGGTGGAGAGGGTCTAGGCTCAGATCCACACAGCCCTGGGGACTGCCTCTTCTTCATCTTCAGGGGAACGCAGTGCCCTGGGTCATGTCTCTCTCTCCCTGAGGCAGGCCAAGGTCTGGGCTGCATGCCTGGCTCCCCAGGAGGTCAGAGGTATTAGCTGTCTCTCCAAGCTCCCTGTGGGGCCAAAGGTCTGGGCTCACCATATCTCTGGAGGACTTAGAGGTCTGGGCTGTCTCCGCCTCTCCCCGAAGGTAGTCAGAGGTCTGGCCTAGATACTTGTGTATTCTCCCTGTGCTGTCATCCATCTGGGCCATCATCCTATCTCCCTAGGCAACTCCGAGTTCTGGGTTCTCCCTAGGAAGCCTGGGCCACCAGCCAGCTGGACACCCGGATCTCTCCCTGGACTGGGGAACGGAGGTGAATTCGAGAGTCCGAGGGGCACGCTGGCTTTCTGTCTCCTTTCTCTTGGGCAGACAGAAGGGTAGGCATCTTGAGGTCTCCCAGGAAGTCAGCAGTCTTGAGGCCTCCTCTCTATTTCTCTAAATCTCCCCCAGGTAACCAGCGGCCCCAGCTCACTTGCAGGTCTCCTTAGGGCAGCACGTCTTGTGCCTCAGTATCTCCCTAGGAGGCAGGGGAGTCTGAGTCTTCATGGTCTTGTTCTCCTTGAGCTGGTCTATCTCTCCTGTGCCAGGGGGACTCAGAGGTCTCTGCATTTCCTCAGAGCAGTTGGAAAGCCCAGGCTGTACTGACCTCCTCCCAGACAAGCAGAGGACGTCAGAGGCGTTTCTCCACACTGCCCAAGCAGTCAGGATTTGAGGCCATCTCTGTTTCCTAGAGCTCTCTCTGCCTCTCTGCCTCAGTTTCTCTCTCTGCCTCTCTGTCAGTCTCTCTCCATCTCTGGGCCTCTGACTCCCTTTCTCAATACTTGTGAGCCATTGACCTCATCACTTAATTGTTCTGGGCCTCAGTTTCCATCTCTGTAAAAAGAGAAGGCTGGACTAACGGGTTCCAAGATCCCTTCGTGACCTAGATCCCTGCTCCCCGGGGCCCCTCGCCCTGGGTCTGCCTCTCTGCGAGCTTCTCCCCATCTCCCTAGCACAATGGGAGGGCCTCCCTTCAGCCCTCAGGGAGCACCCTTGTGGTCCTCACCTCCAGGCAACTCTGCAGGGCCACACGTCTCCCTGTTGGGGGGCAGGTCCTCCAGCCAGAGCCTCTTGGCACACACCCGCCACAACCCTAGATGCGCAGCTTCACACACGCCGCTCGTCCCGTTGCCCCGTTTGGTGCCCAGCTCCACCCAGAACTCGGTGCCCACGGCCAGGACCGCCAGGGCCGTGCCCATGCCGGACAGCAGTAGGGCTAGCTTGATGGGGCCACGGCGCTCACGGGCCAGGCCAGTCCTCTGAGTTCTCCTCCGCACTGTTTCAGCCCGCCGCCTTTCCTCCTCCTGGATGAAAAAGTTAGACCACATCATGGTGGCTGGAGGAGAAGGGGCCCTGCCCCACTGGGCTCCCCCAGGCCCCAGGTGGCCAGCGGGGCCTCCAGGCTAAGGCTCAGCCCCCTGGCCCCCGGCCCCGAGCCCCTCTCCTCTCCTTGGCTGGCCAGGCTCGCCAGCACCCTCTGCTCTGGCTGTGGCCTCCTCCCTGACCCACACAGACAGGCAGGCAGCCCTCCCCTTGACCAGGGCCTCTGGGGCTATTTTGGGCCCCACCATGTAAGTAACACCCGCACCTGTTGTGGGTATTTTAAGGGAACAAGTGGAGGGCGGGAGGCTGGGGGTGGGGGCAACTGGAGCCTGGATGCCTGGGTCCTTGAGAGACCAGGGACTGTGAAAAGGGGCGCCGGATCCTTCCAAGGTAGGGAGAGGTGATATCTGGGCTTCCCCTGAGGGAAGTGGGAAGGGGGTGAAATGACAGCCCACACCATTCTCTTCACGGACTTTATTAGACAGGACACCCTGCGGGGTGGGCCATGCAGCCCGAGCCCCAAGCCTGCAGTCCCCCAAGGGAACCAGGGCTGGGGCAGCCGCAGGGCAGAGCCAAGACTAAGCCCACCGGGAGGCCCAGAACAGGCAGTTTGGATCCTGTCATCGGCGGACCCGCCCCTGATTCCTCAGTCCCTCCCGGCGGCCTGGGCCCCGCCATTGTCCTTCAGCATTGCTCCCCATGGCCACTGGTCCCTCTCTGCTTCCATCCATCTGTCTCCCCTCCGAGGCCCCATGTGGCATCTCTGCCTCTCTCCCTCCGGCTCCAAAGAAAGCCTGTATTTGGTGGCTGCCAAAGACCTCTGTGGAGGGCCCTGTTTGTGTCATGTGTCTCCAGGCTCAAGGATTCCGTATCTGGTGGCATCTGGTGGCATTGGAGATGTGCACCTGCCTGGCGCCATCGCCCCTGGCCCTCTCCTTTTGCTTTGTGATTTTCATGATGTTTATATTATTTAATGCCTCTGGATCTCTGCTTATCTTGCAAGTCGACTCTTCCTTTCCCTCTCTCCCCCTGTCTCTGTCTCTGCCTTTTTCCCTCTCTCTGTCTCTCTGTTTCTGTCTGTTTGTCTCTCCCTCTCTCTGTCTGTTTGTCTCTCTTTCCCTCTGTCTCTGTCTCTGTCTCTTTCCCTCTCTCTCCCCTCTGTCTCTGCCTTTTTCTCTCTCTCTTTCCCTCTGTCTCTGTCTGTTTGTCTCTCTTTCCCTCTCTCTGTCTCTGTCTCTCTTTCCCTCTCTCTCCCCTCTGTCTCTGTCTCCCTCTCTGTCTGTTTGTCTCTTTCCCTCTGTTTCTATCTTTGTCTCTCTTTCCCTCTCTGTCTCTGTCTGTCTCTCTTTCCCTCTCTCTGTCTGTTTGTCTCTCTTTCCCTCTCTCTGTTTCTGTTTTTGTCTCTTTGTCTCTCTTTCCCTCTCTTTCCCTCTCTGTCTCTCTTTCCTTCTCTCTGTCTCTCTGTTTGTCTGTTTGTCTCTTTCCCTCTCTCTGTCTCTCTCTGTTTCTGTCTCTTTGTCTCTCCCTCTCTGTCTCTCTGTCTGTTTGTCTCTCTTTCCCTCTCTCTGTTTCTTTTTGTCTCTCTCTCTTTCCCTCTCTGTCTCTTTCCCTCTCTCTGTCTCTCTCTGTTTCTGTCTCTTTGTCTCTCTTTCCCTCTCTCTGTCTGTTTGTCTCTCTTTACCTCTCTGTCTCTCTTTCCCTCTCTCTGTCTCTCTTTCCCTCTCTCTGTCTCTCTGTCTGTTTGTCTCTCTTTCCCTCTCTCTGTCTCTCTTTCCCTCTCTGTCTCTCTTTCCCTCTCTCTCCCTCTCTCTGTCTCTGTTTCTGTCTCTTTGTCTCTCTTTCCCTCTTTCTGTCTTTGTCTCTCCCTCTCTGTGTCTCTCTTTCCCTCTCTGTGTCTCTCTATCTCTTTCCCTCTCTCTGTCTCTCTTTCCCTCTCTCTGTCTCTCTGTCTGTTTGTCTCTCTTTCCCTCTCTCTGTCTTTCCCTCTCTCTGTCTCTCTTTGTCTCTCTTTCCCTCTCTCTGTCTCTGTTTCTGTCTCTTTGTCTCTCTTTCCCTCTCTCTGTCTGTTTGTCTCTCTTTCCCTCTCTGTCTCTCTTTCCCTCTCTCTGTCTTTGTCTCTCCCTCTCTGTGTCTCTCTATCTCTTTCCCTCTCTCTGTCTCTCTTTCCCTCTCTCTGTCTCTGTTTTTGTCTCTTTTTCTCTCTTTCCCTCTCTCTGTCTCTCTTTCCCTCTCCCTGTCTCTGTTTGTCTCTCTTTCCCTCTCCTGTCTCTCTCTGTTTCTGTCTCTGTCTCTTCCCCTCTCCCTCTCTCTCCCTGCCTCTCTCTCTTGTCTCCCTCTCCCTGCTTCTAGACAGACTCAGGGTCTTCCAGCTGGTATTGGGTTCCCTCTGGCTCTCTGCACCCCTGGTTGTCCCCCGTGGATCCTTAGCTTCCTCTCCTGTGGGTCAGTCAAGATGTATGAAGTGCCTACTAGGTGCCAGGCGTGGGCTAAGTGCGCTGGCCAGTCAGCACCCCCGGATTCTTTTCGCTGAGTCCCCGGATGTACAAGACGTCTCTGTCTCTTCTCAGTTTCTCCGTGTCTCTGTATTTCCCGGTATCTCTCTCTCTCCTTGTCTCTGGGGCTCTGCCAATCCTCTCTCGGTTCTGTTCCCTCCCGCTGCCTCCCTTTGGCCTTCTGTTTCCATGTGTTGGGGGGCCCGGTAGTCCCTGGGTTGGGCCAGGTAAGACCCCCCATCCCCATCCCCCCCATGCAAACAGCAAAAAAAAAAAGAAAGTACAGATTTGAAAACTGCAAAAAACACCACAGCCCCGCCCCCCTCCCCGCCCCCCCACCCCCGAGTTCCCAGACGGGATCCCATTGTGTCCCTGCCGCGGTGAGTTGGTCCAGGCTGGGCCAAGGAGCAGAAGGGGGCCGAGCGTCGGCCGGCAGCTCCCCTCCCGCCGCCGCCCCGCCAGGCGCTCTCCTCTTTCGCTCGCCCGCCAGCGGGCCCCCACCCCCACCCCCCCCGCCCGCCCCCGGTCGGCCCGGCCCCTACACCGGCGTGGTTTTCCTGTTCAGGGTGTTGGTGTTGGAAGCCCCGCTGGCCGCCGCTTCTTTGCTCAGGGTCCCGGTGGCCCCGGGGGCGGAGCCTGGCCCGGTCACGGTCACCGTCACCCCTCCGGTCTCCTTGGGGAAGGCATTATGCAGCGTCAGGAAGCCTGAGCCGGAGCGCTCGCGCTCAGCCGTGCCGTAGGGTCCCCCCACCCCGCCCCCAGCCCCGCCGCTGCCGCCGCCGCCGCCGCCGCCGCCACTGCCACCGCCACCGCCACTGCCGCCTCCTCCGGGCGGCCCTCCGAGACCGGCGCCCACGCTGCCTTTGGACGGATCTCGGCTGAGCGTGTACATGGAGATGTCCGTAGAGGGGAAGCCCTGCGGCGACGTGTCCCGGGAGGGCGAGGGCTCGCTCGAGCGGGAGCTGGAGCGCGAGCGGCGGCGGTAGCGGAAGCGGTAGCTGGGCAACCGGAGGATGGCCGACTGGGGCCCCCCGCCGCCGCCGCCGCCACCACCCCCGCCGCTGCCGCTTCCTGCCCGGCCGCCGGGCTTGAGCAGGTCGGCGCGAGACTGGCAGTGCGCTTCGCGGTTGCGCTCAATGTAGATGTTGACGGCGAGCACACCGATCATCTCGGCCAGGATGAAGGAGAGACCCCCGAAGTAGAAGGACCAGCCGTACGAGTAGTGGCTCTTCTTCTCGTCGTCGCGCTTCGGGCCAGGCTCGCCCGCGTTCGCTGAGATGTACACTATCACGCCGATGATGTTGCTGAGGCCTGGGCGCCGCGCCCACCGACGGGGCGGACAGACGGAAGACGGACACCGCACACGGGGAGGGAGGGAGGGAGGGAGACTACCGTCAGCCCGAGTGAGCCTCGACGGCGGAGCCTACCCCGCTGCCCTAGGCTCCCCATCCTACCCCCCACCCCGGGTTCCCCTATCGCATGTAAGCCCCCTCCTTTCTGCCCATCCCTACCCCCTTGTCTAAATCTCCCTCGTTCTCCTAAGGGTCCCCTCTTTCCAAGGTTTCTTCCTTTTTCGAAGCCCCTTTCCTTTATGCCCTGCTTCCTATAAGTTCCATTTCTTCTAAGCCCCACAGCTTCTAAACTCTTACCTAAGAGTCTTTTCTATGCCCCGCCTCTTTTTCTAAGCCCTGCCTTCCTCCCCGAAGCTCCTCCTTCTACTTGACTCTAGCACCGCCTCTTTTTATAAGACCCTCCCCTTTCTCTGGTTCCCTCTTCTCCGGTCAAGACCTTCCCCTTTGCCCAAGCCCCACCCCTTTCAACTAAACTCGCCCCCTTCTCCTAAGCCCCTCCCCTCCTTAAGACCTAACCCTCTGCCAAGCCCCTCCCCTTCGTCTAAGCCCTTCCCCTTTCTTCCAAGCCCCTCCCCTTCTAAACTCTTCTTTTTCCTAAATTCTTGCCCTCCTCAGTTCTCTGCCCTTCTCTCCTTTCCCGCGAATCCCTGCCTCTCCCTACTTAACTCCCCGCTTGTCAGGCCCTCCCTGTCGTCCTTCTCCTCTTTCTTTTAAACTGCCCCGTCTCCTGGGCTCTTCTCTTGCCTTCGAGCGCCTCCTCTTCTCTCTGAGATCCTCCTTCTGCCCTTGTCCTAGACGTGACCTTGAATGAGGACCTGCCCTCCCTTTGCGAAATGGGGCTGGGGCTCGGGGCGTTCCCGCGGAGACTCCAGGGCTCCACCCCCCTCCCTGCCCCTTCTTGGAGCCCTCACCAGCGGCTACAAACAGGATGCCAGCCCCCAGGATGATGTTCCGTTTGGACTTGTAGACTCGAGAGGCAGCCACACACACACCCCCGAGCAGCAGAAGGATGGCGCTGAGAATGGGGAAGATGCTGGATGCTCGGACCACACCTGGCAGGGGACCAGGACGAGGTCACGCGCTGCCCTGCCTTCCCCCTCCCCTTCTCCTTCTCCCCAAGGCCTGGGACCAAGTTCTTCGGTTCGTAACCAACTCTGCTTAGGAAAGGGCCAATCAAAATTCAGTGCCGCCCGGGAGTGTTCGACGCCCCGATGCGAGGGGCCAATCCCAGCTCTGGATTCCTAGGCTGGCTGGTTAGAATCAGATTCTCCTTGAGCTCTCCGCTCCCCTGGGAGCCCTCTCAGCCAATCAAAAGCCACGGGATCCCAGCCAATGGGCTTCAGCGATGGGCATCTGGGCTCCACCCTCTGGGTTGGGGAGGCAAGTCCCACCCCCAATTCCCAGCCCCCACTTACGGAGTAGATACTCTGCACTGTCATGGTCGTAATCTGTATCTTCCGGGAAGTGATTAATCTTCACACAGACACCCCGCTTCAGCCCTGGGGAGGGGTGGGGGATGGAGATTAGTGGTGAGGGGCCCCACACCGATGGCTGGGCCTCCCGTGCATCTCCGATCCCTCCTTCCTCTCCTTCACCCAGGTGGAGGCGTCCTCTCTGGCCCCTTGCAAAGGGCAGCCCATTGGCCAGCCCCCTTCCCTGGCCTGATAGGAGGCTAGAGCCCCCGAGTCCGAGGGAAGGCTCCGGGAGGCAGGGAAGGAGAGATCCGAGAGCGTGCCCAGGGAGGAGTGCCATCCTGACATCCTAGAACACCCAGGCTGGAAGGGACCCGAGCCTCCAGCTCCCCTCTCATTTCCCGAGAGGGATGATTTGCTCAAGGTCCCCCCACTGTGCTTCCCTCTCTACATCTAAGCCTCCCGGGAGGGGCTGTCCAGGCGTCGAGGGTCAGCGAACTCCCAGGATCTCTCTCTTGAAAAGGCAAATGGAAATAGTCCTACATGGGAACCGGGAGCCTCCCAGCCTGTCCGTCTGTCTGTCTGTCTGTCTTTAAGCCAGCCCTTTCCTCTCCGCCTCCACTCTTACCCTGGAAAGTGCTAGTGCAGGGTCTGGGGAGCCAGAGGAGTTTAGACCCAAAGCTCAACAACAGATACAATATGCAGGGAGGACGGATGAAAGGGGGAAATGAGGCAGAAGGAAGGGCAGAAAGGCTGAGACTCCTGTGAGAGAAAAGATGCTGACAAAAGATCACAGTGGTGGGGGAAAGGGGAGAAGGGAAAGAGAGAAGAGAAATGGGGGAGAGGAAGGGAGGGGGAGGGGGAAGAGGGGGTGGGAAAGTGGGGGGAGAGGGAGACAAAGAGAGGAAGAGGGAGGGAGGGTGAGGGAGAGAGACAGACAGAGAGAGAGAGAAAGAAAGGAAGGGACAGAGAGAGGGAAAGAGGGAGGGAGGGGGAGAACGAGACAGAGAGAGAGGGAGGGAGGAAGGGGAGAGAGAAAGGGAGAGGGGGGAGAGAGACACAGAGAGAGAGAGGGAGGGAGGAAGGGGAGAGAGAAAGGGAGAGAGGGAGGGGAAGAGAGAGGGAGAGAGAGAGGGGAGGGGGGAAGGAGAGAGAGGAGAGGGAGGGACAGGAGAGTGAGAGAAAGGGAGGGAGAGAGAGAGGGAGGGAAAGAGAGAGGGAGAGAGAGAAGGAGGGAGGGGAAAGGAGAAAGAGGGATGGGGGAGAGAGAGGGAGGGAGAGAGAGAAAGAAGGAGAGAGATGAAAAAGAGGAAGGCAAGAATCATATTGAAAGAGGAGGACCTCCTTGTTCATTGCTGAGCAATACTGTTCAGTGTTTGAGGAAGGGGGAGGGAGGGAATAAGCATTTATATAGCACCTACTATGTGCCAGCCACTGTGCTAAGAGTTTGACAGTTATCATGGATCTCATTTGCTCCTTGAGAGCAGGGACTCTTTTTACCTCTCAGCATCCTCAACCCCTCCTGCTTAGCATCACACCTGGCACATAGTAGGCATTTAAATGCTTGCTCTTTCTTGACTTGCCTTGGAAGGGAGAGGTCAGAGAGACCACTGAGATTCTGATATTTGGAATGGAAACCAGCCTCCCATCCACTCTACAGGTACGGAACCTTGGGTTGAGGAGAGGAGCAGGAAAGAGGACGTGAGCAGTCACTCAGTCACTGGGCATTTATTAGGTGCCTACTGTGTACGCTGTGCTAAGTGCTTAGAAGGGGGCCTCGTCCTTACCTTTAAATGCTCCAAGTGTTAGAGCAGAAAAGGACAACCCCAAATCCTGAGAACAAGCCCACCCTCTCCTGTTTTTCTGAGGGAGACAGAAGCTGGAAGGAGAACAGAGCCCTAAGCATCGCTGGAGCCTGTAAGCCTGGGCCAGCCCCTAAACTCCCACTTTTTTACAGATGCAGAAACTGAGGCCGGAGAGCAGAGCCAGAAGTAGGGAGGGAGCCCTGGGCCCGGCCTGGGAGGCCCTGAGCACAGACCCAGCGTGGGCGCCTCCGGTGCCTCCCTCTCGGGTGGGCGGGCTCTGTAAGGCACGCGCACGCAGGGGCCTGGCACACAGTAGGCGCTGCCTAATGCGGTCCCGCTCTCCCTGCCCCCAGGCGAGAGGCCCCGTACCTTCGAGGCAGCAGATCCTCCAGAGGCCCGAGTGGGTGAGCCCCCCGGGGTCCCGCTTCTCAGCCGCCCCCCCAGGCCCTCTGGCGGGGGGATCGTCGGCGGCGGAGGCAGACAGGTTGGTGGTGTTGCAGATGAAGGCCCTGGTGTAGAGCCAGTAGTCCGTGCTGATGGCGATGGTCATGAGGCCGAAGGCGGCGAAGGCACCCACCGTGGTCAGCAGCACCTGGACGCCCTTCTCACACCACAGGCCCCGAGCCTCTGTCCAGCGCTTCAGGGACTCCAGCCTGAAGGCTGGCAGCCGGGGGGCCGCCGGCCACCACCGGGGCAGCGGGGGAGGGGCCGTGCCTGCGGCGGGGGGCGGGCAGGCTCAGGAGATGGGGACACCCCGGGTGGGGGGGCCGGTGCCGAGCGCGAGGAGGCGGAGGCGGGTGGCCAGCGGGGGTCAGCGGGCTGCCATGGTCAGCGGCTACAGGCGAGACGGGAGGGCAGGAATTAGAGCCCAGGCGTGTCTTTCCCTGCTGCCCCCATTCTGGGGTGCCCTTCTCTGCCTTGTGTGAGGCCTCCTGGGGTGCCTGGGAACCTCCTCTGCCTTTCCAGCCCAGCTACACTCTCCCCATCTCGTAGGAGGGTGAGAATTAGCTTCCAGGCTAACTACCCATTTCACAGATGGGGAAAGTGCATTCAGAGAGGAAGAGGACTTCCCTTCCTTTCTTTGGACCTGGCTATCCGGAGAGCCTGAGGGTCAGGGCCCAGGAGGAAAAGGGAACCAGGACTGGGGTGAAACAAAAAAGGCAGGAGCCAGGGCCACCCCCAATTCCCAGAATAAAGAAGTCATCTCAAGAGCGAGCAGCTACAGAGTGCTCCAAAGTTCACCAAACTCTTTAAACACATGATCTCATTTGATCCTCACAATGACCCCTAAAAGGCACCCACTACGACTGTTCTCCCCATT
The DNA here is from genome assembly GCF_027887165.1 of Monodelphis domestica. Classification (NCBI taxonomy): domain Eukaryota; kingdom Metazoa; phylum Chordata; class Mammalia; order Didelphimorphia; family Didelphidae; genus Monodelphis; species Monodelphis domestica. The sequence continues at coordinate 443,361,918 of NC_077230.1, forward strand.
TTACAGATGAGGAAACTGAGGCTGGCAGTAGTTAAGGGACTAGAACAGGGTCACACAGTTAGTGTCTGAGGCAGGATTTGAGCTCAGGCCCTTGACACCAAGTTCAACATTCAGATGCGACTCCATGTGTCCCCATCATTTGTGACATCTGCCTCCACCCACTCGGAGGAAGGAAGATCTGGGTTCGGATACTGCCTCTGACACTTCCAAGCTGTGTGATCCCGGCAAATGATGTCACCTTCCTGTCCTTTCGTTTCCTAGTCTGTGAAATGAAGGGGCTGATCTAGAAGGTAGTCGCTTCTGGACCTCAATCTAGAATTCTCTATCCTACACTACTTCCCAAATTGAAAATGATTACAAAGAATATTTTGTCCATTTTGCAGGGGCATAAACTGAGGCAGAGAGAATCAAGGGGACTCAGATTTCTTTAGTCAGTCCCAGGCTTCTCATCTGAGAGTTTAGGGAGAAACATTTTTTTTAGAAACCATCAGGGGTCAGGAACAGATGAGGACCCCGTCCCCAGGGCCCTGGGCTCCTGCTGTGCCCACTTCCTTTGCCCATCTCTGCCCCATCTTGACCTTGAATACCATTCTACTTGGCTTCTGCCCCCAGCCCCTCACATTTCAGACCAAAAGGGACCTCTTCCTGGGGGAAGAAATGAAGACATACGGAGGGTGCATTTGGAGCCCTTCCCCCTTCCCCCTTTCCTGTCCCCCTGAGTTCCCAATCCTCACAGCTCAGAGCCTGGGGGCGCAGGACAGGATATCTCCCAGGCCCCCCAACCTTCCATCAGCACCGGAGGAGCCCCTCCTGGCTTATCCTCTGATCCTTATCTGGGGAAATTCACCCCACTCCTGGCCCTGGACTCCCCACTACCTCCATCTACTCTGCCCAACAAGCCCCAAGACCTTAGGGACAGGACAGGGCAGGGACCCCAAGACGAAAACATTCCCTCCCCCATTGCTTGGATTGCTTTGATTGGTGGCCACGTGGACCCCCTGGAGTCTCTTCTCTCTTTTCCCAGTGCTCTCAGCACCCCTGACCTTCTCCCCCCTTTAACCTGACTGCCAACGCTCCCCTTGGATGTCACCCATTCCTAGAGTCTTAGCTCAGTAGAAGCCCAAGGAACCTTCAAAATGATGGTTCTGGACTTATTTTACAAGGCAGGAAACTGAGGCACAGGAGAAGGAAAAAGAGAAATGTCTTTTCCCAGTCTCTCTCCCTTAGTACTCACAGCCCCCACAGCCCAGAGCCCTGAGAGACAGGAAGGATAAGGGGGTTTAGAAACAGAAGCAGAACCCCCACCCTGAAGAGCTGCCTCCTCAGACCCCAGTTTCTACTCCATTGACAGGTGCACTTCATCTCCCCTCTTCTGGTACTTCCTCCCCCTCCCCCCAGCACCCCCCCAGTCTCATACTCCTCCTCCCTTCCCCAAGTCTCTCTCAGAACCTAGAATGCCTAGGACCTCGGGCAAGGTAACCTTGACTGCTGCCTCAGTTTCTCCCCATTCCTCCTATTAGCTAAAAGGGGGGGCCGGATGTAGGGGAGGTGGTCGCCATAGCAACGGGGCCTTTAAGAGGCCTCCTCTCCTCCCCCATCCTCTTCCCTCCCACACATCAGTCCCTCCGATCTGCCTCCAGGCAGACCCTGGGGTGTCCCCCCCCAACTCTTTAGAGTCCGGGTTTGCCAGGAGGGGGCCTCCAAGACCCTCTCCCCTGCCCCCCTCCATCTACCTGGCCAGGCCGGGAGGAAGTGTCTTTGGGTGGTCAGGGGCCCTGTCTCCCAGCCCCTCCCCTCTGGACAATGACCCCCTCCTCACCTGGTGCTCCTTGTAGTTGGGCCTCCGCTGAGATTGGCAGATGGGTATGGAGAAGAAGCCCTCGGTCTAGAGGACCCAGGCGTCCGGGGAGATGAGTCGCAGGGTCTGAGGGCTGGAGAACCCAGGTGTCGGGGGCTGAATCGCTGGGATGGGGAGCCTGAGAGCAGAGTGTTGGAGGACCCAGTAGTCTGAGAAGCTGAGCTTCTGGGATGGAGGATAGAGAGGCAGGTGGAGAGGGGACCCAGGTGCCCGGAATTGGGGGCTGGGAAAGCCAGTTGTCCGAGGAGCTGAGCCTCGGGAATTGGGGGGTCAGTGAACCAGGGGGGCAGGAGAACCAGGTGTCTGGGGCTTGGGGTTTCCGAGAGTGGAGGACTAGGGAACCAGGAGTCTGGAGAGCTGAGCCTCCGGAATGGGGGAAGGGGGAACCAGGGAACCCCGGCCGCTGAGATTGAGTGCCGGAGGAGGGGGGAGTTGGGCAGCTTGGGGATCCAGGTGTCTGGGATTGGGAGCTGGTGAGAAGGGTACCCCAGGGACCAGGGCGTCTGAGATCAGGGGCCAGGGGATGAGGGGGCCTGGCTGATCCGGCCCGAGAACCGGGGGAGGAGAGAATTCTGTTCTGCTGCCACTGGGTGATGGGAAGAGCTGGAGAAGGGGAGGGAAGGAGGGAGGGAGGGAGGGAGCAAAGGAGGGAGGGGGAGGGAGGCAGAGATGGGGGAGGGGGAGGATTTGGGTTTGGGGGAAGGGGGTACGGTCTGGCTCCAGGGAAGGCAGAGGCACTGAGGGAGACCCAGAGAAAGGGAGAGGTGGACAATGGCAAGAAGGGAGGGAGACCAGAGTTAGGGAGATTGGTTGGGTTGGGGGGCTGGATGAATGAAACAGAGAGGTAAAGAGATGGGAGAGATGAAGAGAGTCAGAGAAACTGGAACCAGGAGAAATGAGTGTATGTGTGAGAAAAAGAAAAAAAGAGGAGAGAAAGACAGAAAGGGGGGAGGGAGGGAGGGAAGGAAGAGATGAAGAGGTGAGAGAAAGCCAGAGCAGAGATGGTAGAGAGACAGAGATAGGAAGGGAACAGGCAGATGGGGAGAGATTGAGGAAGGGAGAAAGGAGGAGACAGGAAGTGAGAGACATGAGAGACAGGGACAGGGAGGGGGAGAAACAGAGACAGGAAAGGGGGCTACAGCTGCAGCTGCCTAAAGCAAGTGGGGTGGCCGGCTTCCTGGGGCTCCCCATGAGGAGGTGGCCAAGGTCACTGGAGGGGGAAGAAGGGGGCACAGCCCCCCCTCCCCCATCTCCATCTTCCCCTGTAGCAGCATCCTTCCCTCCCTTCCTCCACCTCCTCCTGTCCCCATGGCAACGGGATTCAGGCCTTAACCGGAAGCAGAGTGGGGGCCCTTTAAAAGGAGGACCCCCCCTTTAGCTCCCCCTCTACCCTCCCCCAGCCTGGGCTCCAAACCCTCTCCTCATGCTCTCGAAATCCAGGAGTAGAGAAGGAATGAGGGATCCTTCCCCAGCCACGGCAGGACCCCCAGACTCAGAGCTGGAGAGAGAGAAGAAAAGCGAAGGGGGGAGGTGTGGAGGAGGGGAGCTGGGCCGCTCTTAAAGTGACCAAGCTTAGCTTAGTTTGTCAGTAGGGTCCTGTACCTCTCTGGAGCCCCCGAGCCTGGGGGGCTGGACAGAGGCTCCTCAAGTTCCCAGACCAGAGAAGCCCAAGAGCCTCCCTCTGGCCCCTCCAGTGGCAAAACCATGCAGCCAGACCCCTGCTGCCCTCCCGGAAGGAGGGTTTGTTGAGGGGTAGGTGGAGCAGTGGGGGTGGGGAGGGGGAGATGGGGTTCTGAGGCAGTACAATCACAGGAGCCCAGCCCTCTCATTCCCCAAAGGGGGAAACCAAGGCAGGAGCGTGGAAGGGATGAGACCAGTTGGTCCTACAGAGCATCAGAGCTAGACTGGAGCCTAAAGACCAGAGAATGATTGGATTTCAAGAAGGGCCTTAGAAATGATGAAATCTAAACCCTTTCTTTTTCAGATGGGGAAACTGAGGCCCAATCAATAAATAAACGTTTATTTGTTGTTCAACCGTGTCTGACTCTAGGAGAAGCACATGAGTTTTTCTTGGAGTGGTTTGTTATTTCCTTCTCCAGGGTGTCTCCATTTTCCAAATGGAGGAACAGATGCAAACAGGGTTGAGTGACTTGCCCAGGGTCACACAGCCATGACATGTCTGGGGTTGAATTTGAACTCAGATCTTCTTGTCTCCAGATCAGCTGCTCTATCTAGCTGTCCTAAATATTTCTTAAACACCTACTATGTACCAGGCACTGTCCTAGGCTCCAGGAATACCCAAAGACGGTCCCTGCCCTTAAGGAGAGTTACAAGGGAGAGGGGAAATCGCTTCAAATAGGAATCACCCATCACAGCATATCACTGCAATGGATTATCCTCTAAAGCTCAAAGAGGGGAAGAAACCTTCCCATGGTGCATAGAGTGAGGGGCAGAGATGAGACTCGAACCCAGATCCCTAAAGGCAGTCAAGTCCAGGTTCCAAGTCAGTCATTCTGTTGGTTTGGAAACAGTCTCAGAGAGGGGACTGGACTTGCCCAAATCCAGACCCCAAATCCAGCCACAGATGTTTCCATTCATCCAGAGCACTTTAGGTGTCAGCCCAATCCCTACAATTTACAGAGGGAGAAACTGAGGGCTGAGAGCCTTTTCACCCCACACCCTCCCCAAATTCAGGAAGCCCGATTCCTCGCCCCCCAACAAAGACATCCAGTGTTTGAAATAGAGTTTATTGAAGTTTCTGTTGGTATTTACATATGATACATACGTAACACAGCCACCCTCCCACCCTGGCCCCTGGCCCCCTCCCCCCAAGCCTCATTAAAAACCGGCTGCATGATGACGGGTTAACTGATACCCGGCCCCTGCTTCCCCCCCCCCCAAGATGCAGACTAAAAGCCCTGGCCCCGCCCACGGGGCCATCTGGTTCATTGTACATTATTTTGCCTCCTCTGGGCCCCCCCCCAAGCTGTCCCCCAGATAGCAGGCCCTTGAAGGGGGCTGGAGTCCGGGGGCTTGCAGGGGACAGGGATGGAGATGCAGAGGAGGCAGAGGTGGAAGACTCGGAGGTTTGGGGGGCCATTCGGCCCCGCTACTGCCCCTGCCTTGGGGGGGATCAGGAGGGTGGGGACCCAGGCATCAGGGTCGACCTGTCAGCCTCCTTCTCTCCCCATCCCCGGGGGGCCTCTGGTGTGGAAAAGAAAGATGCAGGAGAAAAAGAGACAGACAGACAAAAGAGTCTGAGAAACAGAAGAAGGGAAAGACAGACGCTGGGAAAAATAAAACATGGGGGAGAAACCTAGAGATAGGAGGAGGCAGAGGAGGGGAGCCAGGGGGACGGGCACGAGGAATGAGAAGGCCAGGGTCAAGGTTAGTCCCTGGACCCCCAGCTCCTGACTGTGGGTACGCACGAGAGACAGGACGGAAGGGGACACAGGCGAGAGGTGCCAGGAGCTGGGGGGACCCTGGGACAAGTGAGGGGCAGTATATGGAGGGGAAGGACCGGTAGGCTCGAAGATGGCCTGCAGTCTTCTTCTATGAGGAGTCCCTGCCTGGAATATACCCAGAGGAATGAGGAGGAGCCACAGGAGCAAAGGAGGGAGCCTTGAGAAGGAGAAAGGACCACAGGATGAAGGGAAGGTGCCTGAGAAGTGGGACAACTGGGAAGCAGAGAGACTGAAGGAAAGGGGGGGGCGATAACGGGAGGAGCCTCAGGAAAGTGGAGGAGAGGGGATGGGAGGGGAGGGGGGATCTGAGGAGTGGGCGCTGGGCGCAGCCCCTCAGCAGGGCGAGGTGGAGATGTGCATGTGGTCCGGGTACTTGATGGCAGGAGGGTAGTTCTGTGTCATCTGGATGGAGACATCGCTGGAGATGTCCGAGGGGCTTCGGCCTCGGCGCCAGGCCTCTGGCTGGAGGAACTGACCCGAATAGTCGGAGCAGTCGCTGAGCCTGGGCCGGTAGAAGGCCGGGTGGGGCCTGTACATCTCTTCCTCCGCATAGCGTTTGGTGAACAGGTACACGGACATCACGCCAGCCCCCTGTGGGAATGGTGATCAGATACTGGGGCCCCACCTGCCCCCAAAGCCTATCACCCCAGATTTAGTCCCATTGCCTTTGGGAACCCAAGGGCCCCCCCAGCCCATTCCCTCCAGACCTAGCTCTATCCCCCCATGGGGACCCAAGGGCCCCCCCACAGCCTATCCCCCAGATCTAGCCCCACTTCCTTGGGGACCCAAGGGCCTCCCCCAGCCCATTCCTCCCAGATATATCTCCACTTCCATGGGGTCCCGAGGGCCCTCCCACGGCCTATCCCCAGATCTAGCCCCACTCCCATGGGGACCCAAGGGCCTCCCCATAGCCTATCCCCCAGATTTAGTCCCACTTCCTTGGGGACCCAAGGGCCTCCCCCAGCCCATTCCTCCCAGATATATCTCCACTTCCATGGGGTCCCAAGGGCCCTCCCACGGCCTATCCCCAGATCTAGCCCCACTCCCATGGGGACCCAAGGGCCTCCCCCAGCCCATTCTCTCCAGATCTAGCTCTACCCCCATGGGGACCCAAGGACCTCCCCCAGCCCATTCCTCCCAGATATATCTCCACTTCCATGGGGTCCCAAGGGCCCCCCCACAGCCTATCCCCAGATCTAGCCCCACTCCCATGGGGACCCAAGGGCCTCCCCCAGCCCATTCCTTCCAGATCTAGCCCCACTTCCATGGGGTCCCAAGGGCCTCCCCATAGCCTATCCCCCAGATTTAGTCCCACTGCCTTTGGGAATCCAAGGACCTCCCCCAGCTCATTCCTCCAAGATCTAGCTCTACTCCCCATGGGGGCCCAAGGGCCTCCCCCAGCCCATTTTCTCCAGATCTAGCTCTACCCCCCATGGGGACCCAAGGACCTCCCCCAGCTCATTCCTCCCAGATCTAGCTCTACTCCCCATGGGGGCCCAAGGCCTCCCCCAGCCCATTCTCTCCAGATCTAGCTCTACCCCCCATGGGGACCCAAGGGCCTCTCCCAGCCCATTCCTCCCAAATCTAGCCCCACTTCCGAGGGCCTCCTCCAGCTCATTCCTCCCAGATCTAGCTCTACTCCCCATGGGGGCCTCCCCACAGCCTATCCCCCAGATTTAGTCCCACTGCCTTTGGGAACCCAAGGGTCCCCCCACAGCTTAACCCCCCCCCCAGATCTATCCCTCTGGAGACTCAAGGATCCCTCCATGGCCCATTCTCCACTCCCCAGCTCTGGCCCCACCCCTTTGGGGACCCAGGGGACCCCTCCAGCCCCATCTCCAGCCTCTCCAGCTGAGGGGCCCAGATCTGGAGAGGGGGAGCTTCCCATCCATCAGGAATCACAGCCTCCAGGCCCTGTCCCACCTCTTTCAGCAGGAAGGAGGAAGCGGCAAAGGCGAAGGACCAGCCATATCGATAATGAAAGTACTGCTCAGAGCCGCTAGGTCGATTCATCACCTCATCGTTGATGCTGGAGATATAGAGGACGAGGCCCACAACGAGGGAGAGGCCTGTGCAAGAGGAAGGTGGCCGGGAGGGCAGCTGGTCAGCCGGCTTGAAGGACCTCCAGCGAAGTCCTAACACCCTCCAGCTGCCCAGGAAGGGCCCCTGACTGTCTCCTCCACATCTCCAGGGACTGCAGTCAGGCCTGGCTGATGGATTCTGGGAAGACTACCCCTCTGAGGTTCCCTGAGTGCCAGCAGGCCCCTGGGGTCAAATAGGCAGCCCCCTCCATTCCCTTCAGGAGTAGACTATCCCGAGGGAGTGAGGAGCCCCCGCCTCTCATCTTCCTGGCCCTCCAATCAGAGCCAGACCCCCCATCCTGCAGCCCTGGGCTGGGAAGGGCAATGCTTTAGGCTGGCACCCCAGAGATCCCTGCTCCCCGTGCTTAACTCTCCTGGGTGTCATGGACGGAGCCATGTTTCTAAAAAAATGCTCCGTTTCAGGCAGATGCCTTTTCCTCTTCCAAGTTCATGGCTTCCCCAAGTTAAGAAGCCTTGCTCTAGTCTGGTGAAGGAAAAGGACTTCCCTTCGGCGGCAGGCTAAGCAAGCCCGAGATCCCCAAAGCTAGGGGCACACAAAGGTGGGAGCCAGAAGAGACCCTGGTCGAGTCCCTCCCTCATCCAACCCCTCCTGGTTTACAGAGGAGGATGCTGACGCCCAGAGACGGAACGGGAAGGGCTCGAGAACCCACCAGCGCTCGGGTTAGCTACACTCTACAGAGGAGGAAACTGAAGCCTGCCGGCTCCGGGGCTCCTCTGAGTCCGTGCGGGGGATCCGAGGAAAGGCCTCGGCACTCACCTGACAGAATGAAGAAGATGCCAGAAACGAAAGCGAGGATGGTCCTCTGCGGGCGGATGTGGCCAATGTTGCTGATGACGAAGGCGGTGAAGACAAGGAAGAGGCTCACCATGGGGAAAGGGGTGGCTGTGCGGACAGTCTCTAAGGGGACAGCGGGGGGAGGGGCAGGAGTAAGCCTTCCCACCTAGATGCCAAAGCTCCGCCCCTCGGCCCGCAAGCCCCTCCCCCGCCCGCCTCAGCCCCTCACAAAGGCCCCCAGCCCCCCTCACTCAGGATGTTTTCCGTGTTCTCCGTCACCAAGTTAATCTCGGGCTCAAGGAAATATTCCGAGGCCACACAGCGACCCTTCTCCCGGCCTGTGGGGAGAGAGAGCGATCCGTCAACCAATCACGGCGAATTTGATGGGCGCCTACTCGGAGCTGGGGGCTGCGGTATCCACATGGACTCTGTAGGGGCTGCTTCAAGGAAGGACTCCCGGGTGCTTGTGGAGCTGGACTAGGGGGCACCTGGGGCCACGAGGGAGGCCAGGCCCCCGAGCGAGGGCACACCTTGGTGGGGGCCAGGAGTGGGGGAGGGGGCATCAGAATCCCTGTAGGAGATGGAGGCTGGAGGAGGATTCCTGGGTCCCAGGGGCGAAGGGCCGGGGGCCGGGGGCCAAGCCATCAGGGTGCCTGGGACAGAAGGTCCTTGAGGGGCTGGGGCTGGTCCACTCGGGGTCTTGAGGCAGGCGGTCTAGGGGGAGGGTCACAGAGGTAGATGCCTAGGTCCCAGGGATGAAGGGAAGTCCCCAAGGACCCGGGTCTGGGGGACAAGTCATCAGGATGGCTGGGAGAGGGGGTCCTGCTGTCCCCGAGGGGACGGGCTAGGAGCTGGAGGAGAGCCGCGGGGGTCCCGCTACCTGCGAAGAAGCAGACCCTCCAAAGGCCGGCGTGCAGCGCCATCTTGACCTCGGTGCTCTGGTTCTGGGGCAGCACCGTGCCTTCCTCCATGTAGAGCCAATAGTCGGTGCTGACCGCGATGCCAACCAGGAGGAGGCCGCAGGCGCCGAACACGCTGCTCAGCAAGGTCAGCGCGCGGCTGCTGCACGAACTCATGGCGGCGGCGGCGGCCGCGGGCGGGAGGCTCGCGGGGCCTGCGGAGAGACAGGCGGCCGGGCGGACGGAGAGGCGGGAGCGCGGGGACGCGGGAATGGAGGGAGAGCCAGCCCGGCCGGGCAGCCTGGCCCCCCGCTCTCTCCCGGACTCAGGAGGCCCTCCCCGCCCTGCTTGGCAGCAGCCACCCGACCCCAGCCCCGACCGCATCCTAGTGCCCCTGGAATGAGCTGCGAGCCTCCTCTCCCGGGAATTCGAGATCGCCGTCTGTCTCCCACACTCGGACCCAGACGTCCCTTCTCCCTCTGGGACGCAGGCATCCCTGCTCCCGGACCTTTCCCCGTCCTGATCCCCTGTTAAGGGGATCCAGGTATCTGCCCCTGGCCCCCACCCCCACTCCGAGCTTCCTCCTTGGGGCCCTCAGGATCCTGGCCCACCTCGTGCCTCCTGGTCTCGGGCTCCCCTGCTCAGCTCCCCATCCCCTGCGGGATCCCCAACCCCTTACTCATGCCAGGTCTCCTGACTAGTGGACCTAGCTAGCTAGCTGTCCCTCCACTAGAGCCTTCCTGCCGGGCACTCGGGATTTCCACTTGTCTCCTGAAGCCCGGACCCAGGGGTCCGTATCTGCCCCTCCACAGCCCGCTAGCCATTCCCCTTCCCACCACCACCCCCTCCACCAATCCAAACGCTCAGGACTCCAGAGCTCTGCCCCCCTCCGCCTGGTCCTCCGCGCCACCTCCCAGGGCTCCAGGCGTTCCCCCATCCTGCTTCCCACCTGGGACCCAGGCGTCCCCTCTCCATCCATCAGTCAGCTGGACTTCCCTCGGAGACACGAACATCCCAGTCTCCCAGACCCGCTAGGGACCCCTGGCCTGACCGGTCTCACCTCGCTCAACGCTGGGCGGACGCTCGGGGCTCCGGGCTCCGCAGCCGCATGTCCGGCCCCGCGGCCTCCCCGGACCGGCCCCGCCGTTCCCGGCCCCCGGCGTCCCGGCCCCCGCCCCCCTGGGCTTCTTCTTCCTCCTTGGCCTCCGCTCCGGCTCCGCTCCGGCTCGCTCTCGGGCCCCCGGCCCAGCCTCCTCCGTCCCTCCCTCCCTCCCTCCCTCCCTCACTCACTCACTCCTCAGCGGACAGAGACGGGAGCGGGGAGCCCAGGCCTCTCATTGGTTGCCGAGGAGGAGGGGAGGGAAGCAGGGAGGACGCAGAGGATGGGGATGGAGAGAGACTGAGACACTGACACAGAGACAGACAGGAACAGGGACAAAGAGACCTAGCCAGGGAGCCGGGAGGAAGGACGGGGAGAGAGACACCGAGATCCAAAGTGGAGCAGAGACCCTAAGCTATGGAGGACGACGATGAGATCTGCAACTGGACCAACAGAAGGCAAGAGCAGGGAGCCAGCGAGAAACAGTGGGGGACAGAGAGACCAAAGCCAGGCGGAGAGAGAGGGGCGCGGGTTCAGAGTCCGAGGAACCGAGAGACGAGAGGAGATGGAGATGCAGAGACAGAGACACTCACAAGGCAGAGAGACAGGGACAGAGATGCAGAGTCAGAAAGACGAAGTGACACAGGACAGAGCACCGAAGATGCAGGCAGAATGGACGGCAGGCCGGGCCTGCAGGGGCCGGGTCGGGGGGCGCTGGGTGGACGGAGCTGAGGCCGGGCCGGGTCCTGCAGCCTTCACAGAGCCTGAGCGAGCCCCCCACCCCCCTCCCGCCCCAGCGTGATGTCAGCGGGCCGTCGTGCGCTCCCCCCCCCCTTCTGTCTTAAAGGCGCAGGGTCCGAGGCTGCTCTCACTTGGCCTGGAAGGGGGATTCCGGAATGACCCCGGAGAGACTCAGGGATCCCTCCTCTAAGCGTCACCCCTTCAGTGACCCAGGATCTCTCCTCAGTCTTCAGACAATCAGACATTTCCTCATCCAGCCCCTTTGAGGATCCCGAAGCCCATCTTCTCAGGGACCCTGGGCTGCCATTCCGAGGACCCAGAAGATCCCTTAGCTAATCCCACTTCCTCACGGACTCTGGTATCTAGGATCCCGCTCCCCCGCCCCCCCCCTTGGGGACCCAGGCTTCTCTTTCCCCAATCCCATCCCCCCACCCACCCTCCTTGGGGAATCCAAGGGACATCCCTTCCAGCCCACCCCCAGAGGGATTCTGTTGGCCCAATCTCCGCCCATTCAGGGACTCAAGAGCCCCCTCCCCCTGCCCGTCCCTAACAGGGGCCCAGTGTCTGTTCTGAGATGAATGAGATGAGGAGATTCAGATAGAATTCAACTACAGCTCCCCCGCCCCCCCCCAGGACTACATTTCCCAGCAGCCCCCTGCAGGCAACCCCCCCCATCCCCAACACCACCACCACCAAGGGCTGGTAGGGGACGGGAATAAGGGAGCTGGCGGCAGTTGCTGATGGGAAATAGAGTCTGGGTGTGAAGGGGGAGGTTGTGTGGTGAGGGGAAACGATAGGGGAGGATGAGAATAGTGGCATGGATTCCTAAGGTGGTCCCTCCAACCCTCCATCTCTCACTCACCCCGAGTGTGAATCTTTGATTCTCTCTCACCATCTCCGACTCTCTCTGTCATTGTCTCTGTCTCTCACGCTGTCTCTGTCGGTGCCTTTTACTGTCTCACTGTCCGGGGCTCAGCATGTCTCTGTCTCTCATGATCCTGATCTTACCATCTCTGATCTTGCCTCTCCATCTGTCCTTGTCTCAGCCTTTTCTCTTCCACCTCTGTCCTATGGCTTATTCCTCCCTCCCTCTTTCAGTCCCTCCCTTTCTCTTCCTCTTTCTCTCCTTCTCTCTCTCTCCTTTCTCATTCTGCCTCCCTCCTTCCCTCCCTCTCTGTGTCACTATTTTTTAACTACTATTTAGAGAGTAGACTTAGAGTCAAGAGAACTTTCCAATCCAGGCAGGCAATAACCATTTATGAAGAGCCTACTATGAGTCAGGCACTGTGCTAACTGCTGAGGATGCAAAGGCAAAAGACAATCCCTGCCCTCAAAGAGCTTACAGTCTAACAGGAGTCAACATGCAAATAATGATACAAACAAGCCATAAGGATATAAGGATATCTTTTTCTATAAGGACAGAAAGCCATCCTCCAGCTGTCAATGATTTTCCTTTACAAAACAGGATCAGACCCTGTCTACACATCTGCTCAATAAACCCCAGGGCCTTCCTATTGCCTCTAAGGCTCAAACAAAAATGCCCCTGTTTGGTGTTTGAGGCTCCTCTCCATCCAATCTGGTCCCAGACTACTTAAGGATGCTTTACTGTACATGTAGGGTGTCTTTTTCCACACTTGATGATCCAACCAAACTGACCTCCCTATTTTCACTGCATTCCTTCTCCCACCCCTTTTCCTTTGCAAAGGCTGTGCCCTATGCCTAAAATGCCCTCCCTTACAAACTTCTACATCAAACCTATCTTTAATTTAAAAAAAAATAAACCCTTACCTTCTGTTTTAGAAGAAATTGGTTCCAAGTTAGAAGAGCAGTAAAGGCTAGGGAATTGGGATTTAGTGACTTGCCCAGGACCACACAGCTAGAAGTGTCTTAGACCAGATTTAAACCCAGGGCATCCTATCTCTAACCCTGACTTTCTATGCCCTGAGCCAATTAGCTACCCATTAGATATGAGACTTCTCTTGACCTCCAATGGCCAGGGCCTTCTCCTCCCAATAAAAGTCTCCTTGTTTTTATTTTGTATATATTTATGTAGGTTGTCTTCTCCCATAATAATCACAATGCCTTCCATTTCTGTAGCATGTAAAATGTTTCACATATATTCTCTCATGTGATACAACCATCCCGGAAAGCAGATGCTATAACTATCCCCATTTTACAGAGAAGAAAGCTGAATCTAAGAATTTGAGTGACTTGTCCAAGACCACACTGCTAGGAAGTGTCTGAGACAGGTCTCCTTCTGGACTCCGAGTCCAACCTTGAACCTTCTTGGGCAAAGACAGTTTCATTTTGAATTTTGTATTTGAAGCTCTGAGAGCAGTGCCTAACCTAGCACTAAGTAATTGTTCAATAAATGTTTGTTGATTGAGTGACCACGTGAGCCTCATCTTCCTTTGGGCTGGAATGGTCTCTGGAATGGAGTGGTACTAACTTGCAAAGGCTCTTGGGAGGCTTTGAGGAGATAATAATATATCTCAAAGGCTGTTTCATTAGAAGAAATACTCCAGGTCTTTCTCACTGTTCTTATCTGTCCCTTGAGCTGTTGGTGTTTTTTTCTTTTTTCTTAAAACTTTTACCTTCTGTCTTAATAACAAGTATAAGACAGGGGGCAGCTGGGTAGCTCAGTGGATTGAGAGCCAGGTCTAGAGACGGGAGGTCCTGGGTTAAAATATGGCCTCAGACACTTCCCAGCTGTGTGACCCTGGGCAAGTCACTTGACCCCCATTGCCTAGCCCTTACCACTCTTCTGCCTTGGGGCCAATACACAGTATTGACTCCAAGACAGAAGGTAAGAGTTATTTTAAAAAAAAAGAACCAAGTATAAGACAGAAGAGTAGCAATGGCTAGACAATTGGACATAAGTGACTGGCCCAGGGTCACACAGCTAGGATGCATCTGAGGTCACATTTGAATCTAGGTCCTCCAGACTCTATCCATGGTGCTACCTGGCTGCCTCTGTCTCTGTTCCTCAAACGATCCCTTTTTTCCATCCATCCAAACACAAGCAAACACAAACTTAGCCAGCATCAAAACCCCAACTTTATTTCCCAGCCCTGAGGGATGGGGGTGGGGACAGATATAGGGGCCAGAGAGGGGAGGCCTCAGGGGCCCGAGAGGTGAATCCAGGGCTCCATGAAGCTGAGACTTGAGCCACACTTGGCAGCAGGAAAGGAGCTGGCAGTGGTTGGGGGTGGGGAAGGGGAAGTGCTAGGAGGGGGGGGGGCGGGGAAGACTGGGTAGATGTGGATGCTGGGCCATCTCCGTCCTCCCCCGGGTCCCAGGGTGTGGGGGCACAGCCTCCCACAGGACCTCAAATTGAAGGTAGGCTCTAGGCTTAGGGCAAGGATGACAGAGGAGCAGGACTGAATACATGGCCACTAGAATGGGGGTGCAGAACTAGATTCAGGAAGGGGGACCGGGCTGAGCGCAGGGTATGCAGGATGCCAATCCCTGGCGGGGAAAGGGGGGAGAGAAGACACACAGCTCAGAACTCCTCCCAGTCCCACCCCTCTGAGGGGAGGGGAAAGCAGCAGAGGGACCAGGTCCAGCAAGGGGCGCTCACAGGACAGGTACAGGGCTGGCGCCAGCCCCAGGACTAGGGAGTTCTCGGGCATCAGGGTGCACAAAGTCAGGATTGACATAGGTGAAGCCCTGGAAGTCAGCCTGGTCAATGCTGGCCAGGACCAGACGGTCGGGAGGGGTCAGCGCTGGAGCGGCTCGAGTGAAGAATTTGTCGAAATTCTCACCACTGCGGCCACACTGGGGGGGAGAAGAGGGCCAAGAGTTAAGAGGGGCCGTCTACACTCCCCGGGGTCTTTCCCCAGGCCTCGACACCACCCCCACTGATGGAAAGCGATGAGGACCAAGAAACTACTGACTGGTCGTGGCCTGAAGGGAGGAGCGATCTCCAGCCTCTCAAGGCGCTCCCAGTCGATCCAGCGGAAGAAGCCATGGGCGCGGATAGCAACCTCTCCATCCGGCCCAGCGCCCAGGCGCTTCACCGGGTGTTTGGTGAGGAACTAGGGAAGAAGAGAGGCAGAAACAGGGAAAATCCGAGCGAAGGGGGGGGGGGGGGGGAGACAGAGAGAGACAGAGACAGAGAGACAAAGAGAGAGAGGGAGACAGAGAGACAGAGAGAGAAGGAGGGGGGGGGAGAGACAGAGAGACAGAGAGACAAAGAGAGAGAGACAAAGAGAGAGAGGGAGACAGAGACAGAGAGAAGGGGGGAGAGACAGAGAGAGACAGAGAGACAAAGAGAGAGAGGGAGACAGAGAGACAGAGACAGAGAGAGAAGGAGGGAGGAAAGGAGGGGGGAGGGGGAGAGAGAGGAGAGAGAGAGGGAGGGAGGGAGACAGAGAGAGAGACAGAGAGAGAGAGAGAGTCAGAGAGAGAGAGACAGAGGAAGGGGGAGGGAGAGAGAGACCACAAGAGACCACTTAGCCTGGTCAAAGATGGGGCCACTGGGGAAAGACACATAGTGGAAAGGAGACAAATGAAGATCACGAACAGTGACGAGGACAGAGCTCCTGGATCAGAACAGCTTCCTTCGAGCCACTACCACGTGTGGGGGGGGGGGGGGGCAGGCCAGGGAATGGCCCTAAGGAGTTCCCAGACAAACACCAGGGTTAGGGAGAGACAGAGACTCAGGGTGGGGACTGAGGCAGAGAGATCACAGAGCAGCGAGAGACAGACAAAGGAGGGGAGACACTGGGAGGGTGAGCCCAGACAGACTAGGACCGAAAGGGGGAGGCAGAGGAGCTCAGAGACACCGAAGGGTAGGGATGCGGGGCATGCAGGCAGCCCTGTCGGGCTCACCCCCTTGCACACTGCTACCGCTTCCCGGGACAGCGCCTTCGGGTAGGTGACGGTCTGCTCCATGATGGCTTGGAAGAGCTCTTCTTCATCCTCCCCGTCAAACGGAGGCTGCAGGTGGAGGTCCGAAGTCAGTAGCCCCCGGAGGTTCACGCCCCCCTGCCCTCCCTCTCCCTCTCGGCCTCTCACCTGCCCTGCCAGCATCTCATAGAGCAGCACTCCGAAGGACCACCAGTCCACAGACTTGCCATAGGGCTGGTAGGCGATGATCTGCCGGGGGCGACACAGAGCCAGAGAGGACCTTTAGTGGTGCAGCCAGGGGCTGCCCCCTCTGAACCACACTCCGACCCCGGGGCCCAGGCTCCTCCCCCTGGGGGAGGAGAAGGCACCTCAGGAGCGATGTAGTCCGGGGTCCCACAGAAGGTTCGGGTCGTGGTCCCCGGGAAGATGTTCTCCTTGCACATGCCGAAGTCCGTGATCTTGATGTGTCCCTCCGCATCCAGCATCACGTTGTCTAGCTTCAGGTCCCTGAAGGGGAGGGGCCAGAGAGAGCAGGGCGGAGTCAGGGAACTGAGCCAGAATGGGGCAGGGCCTGGGATAGGGGAGGTGAGGCCCTGGAGCAGGGCGCGAGGCTGGAGCAGTGCGCCAGTGGATGGGGAACGTGAATCTAAGATTAACAAGGTGGAGCCTGGAGTGTCTGAGGGAGGGAACCCAGGAACACGGTGGGGGTGCAAACTGGGGTCTTTTATTTTTTTAAGCCCTTCCCTTCTGTCTCAGAATCAATACTGCATATTGGTTCCAAGGCAGAAGAGCGGTAAGGGCTAGGCAATGGGGTTAAGTGACTTGCCTAGGGTCACCCAGTTAGAAAGCGTCTGAGGTCGTATTTGAACCCAGGACCTCCAGTCTCTGGGCCCGGCTCTCAGTCCACGGAGCCACCTAGATGCCCCTGGAACCGTGGATCTTAAGAAGCCAGGCGTGGAGTGTCTGGCGGGGGAGTCCCTGGGTGGGATGGTGGGTAGGGTGTCCTCACCTGTAGATGATGCCCTGGTTGTGAAGGAAAAAGAGGCCGATGGCAATTTCGGCCGCGTAGAACCTGTGGGGGGAGGACAGAGCACCGGACTGGAGTCAGTACCTGGGTCCCCTCCTCTCTCCTTCCCCCCCTCCCCCAGCCCCTCTGGAGCACTCACGCGGCGTGCGGCTCTTTGAACTTGCCCAACTGCTGAATGTGGTACATGAGGTCCCCGCCCGTCACGTATTCCATCACAAAGTACAGTCGGTCCTGGGAAAAGGAAGAGGAGGCTCTCGCGGGGCCAGCGCGTCTTTGCCCTCCACCCTCAGAACCCCAAGCGCTGTGCGGCCCCTCCCCCGCAGCCTGAGCCCCGCCTCGGGCTGCGCGCACTCACAGGGGTCTGAAAAGTGGAGTGGAGCTGTGTGAGGAAGTGAGGCCTCCCGCCCAGCCCGCGGCCCCCCAGGGCCAGCACGCGCTTCTCCACCAGCGTGCAGTCCACGTCGTCGTCCTGCACGATCACGTCCTTCTTCAGGATCTTAATGGCGAACAACTCGTCGGAGCCCCGACGCTCGGCAAGCATCACCTGGGAGCCAGAGGGATCCCTCTTCACCCCATCCTCTGGGGACCCAGGCGTTCTAGCCTCCCGCTTCTCCCCCTGAAAGGACCCAGATGGCCCCTTGGACTTCTCCTCCTCTTCACTCCCACCCTCAGCCCCTGGGCCCAAGGGCCCTTTGGTCCTTACCTTGCCAAAACTGCCCTTTCCAAGCACCATGAGAAAGGTGAAGTCGGAGATGTGCAGGCGGCCAGAACCAGAGCCCGAGCCAAAGAAGCATCTCTTGGAATCCGTGGGGCTCGGGGAGGGGGATGGAGAGGGAGAAGGGCCCATGCGCACCCGCTGCCCAATGGGAAGAAGAGAAGAGACTAAGGTGGCTGTGGGAGGCTCCCCAAGCCCCACCAGGCCCAGAATCCCTGCAGCAACACCCAAACAGAGATCTAAAGAGAGGCCTCTACAGACCCAAAGAGCCTTTGGAGGGGAGACCGAGTCCCCATCCCCAAATGCCTGCCTCCTCTGACTCTTCTAATTGGTGAAGGGGGAAAAAGGTTTGGGTCCCCAACATGGAAAAAATCCTCATCAACTCTGAGCCACAGGCAAACAGAAAAAGAAAAGGGAGTGAAGGATGGAGGGAGGGGGAGGGAAGGAAGGAAGGAAGGAAGGAAGGAAGGAAGGAAGGAAGGAAGGAAGGAAGGAAGGAAGGAAGAAAGGAAGGAAGGAAGGAAGGAAGGAAGGAAGGAAGGAAGGAAGGAAGGAAGGAAGGAAGGAAGGAAGGAAGGAAGGAAGGAAGGAAGGAAGGAAGGAAGGAAGGAGAGAGGGAGGGAGGAAGGAGAGAGGGAGGGAGGAAGGAGAGAGGGAGGGAGGAAGAAGGAGAGAGGGAGAAAAACAGGAAGGAAGGAAAAAAGGAGGGAGGGAAGAAAGAAAAAAGGAGGGAAGAAAGAAAGGAAGGAAAAAAGGAGGGAGGGAGACTCTAGAGACATAAAGCAAAGGTGCAGGAGAGAAAACAGGGCAGCAGAGGTAGAGACAGAGACTCAGAGGAAGCAACAGAGGCAGGCCTGGGGAGACGGAGGAAGCCTCCAGGTTCTTGGAGGTCACATAAAACCAACCGCCCCACCCCCCTCAGCCTGGTCTGGTCCTGTCCTCACCTCATACAGCTCCAGGGGATAGTTACAGGCCTATGGGAGAGAGAAAGAGAGAGAGGGCCAAGCTTAGGGTCAACCTCTGGCTCATGGTACTGGTCCCCAAGGGGGTCAGGTTTGGGGCCAAAGTAGGGAAGACTACAGGGAGCTGAGAGGTGGTACAGGGGCTACCGGACTTCTAGTCCAGAACCCTGAAGGGAGGAGGGTACCTCAAACTTGTGCAGAAGCCCGCAGTTGTCAGCGTCGGCCACTGGGACATTGTAATATTCGCCCTCCTCTTGGTTCAGTAACTTGTACCTGGCACACACACCCCCCAGGGAGGGAGCCACAACACGGGGGCAAGGGGAGACAGAGACCCCAGAGACAAAAAGAGACAGAGCCGAGGGATACAAGAAAAGAGACTCCAAAGTCCCAAGTGAAGAGAGATCACCCAGAGACATGGAAGGGGGACAGAGATCAACACAAACCCAAGACAGGGGTAAAACAGATCAGACACAGAGGAGGTGAGAACCCACAGAGAAATGGAAAGAGTGAGCCCAAAGATAGCAGAGCCACCCAGACCCCAGAGTCAAAGAGGGGCAAAGAGAGCTCAGAGAGGTGAGTTGAAGGAGATTCAGGAGACAGACAGACAGAGAAAGAGATCCAGGAACAAAGAGACATAGGAGAAAGAGAAAAGAGACACTCATCCCCCAGACAATGAGACAAGGGAAGGCAGAAATCCAGAAAGGAAAAGAGAGAAACAACATACATGGAGATCCCAAAAAGTTGGAGTGGAGATCCCAGACATGGAAAATGGGGACATGTGGAGAAACCAAGGCCCCAGAGACAGAAGAAGTTGGCAAGAAGTCAGGGGAAAAGGAGATTCAGAGAGAGACAAATGCAAGGAGAGTGAGGGAGAGAACCCACAACAGAAGACAAGAAGAGTTGAGGACCAACAAAGGCCAGAGAAGTGAAAGATGTTCCAACCCCAAAGATACAGAAACAGAAAGAGAGAAAGAGAAGAGGTAAGTGAGGCTCAGTTGGACCTACAGTAGGAGCCCCATGGGAGGGCTGAGGACAGAGATGGAACCTGTGCCTGGACCTTGAACACCCTCCCAAGTGCCCCTTCCCCAGGGAGAGAGAGCAGCCTCACCAGCCATCCACAGAAGCCTTGAGCAGCTCAGAGACACCAAAGGACATGGCTCCCATGAAGTCATTCCGGGATGTTCGGTCCCAGTCCCAGACCTCAATGCTCAGGCGTCTCTCCACATCCCCAGGCTTCAGGGAGCTGCAGGAAGGAGCAGCCCAAACTAAAGAAGGGCCTCGTCCCCAGCCAGCCTTCTCTCCTTGAGTCCTCCATACCCCAGCTCATCCTCCCTCACACCCTGCCTCTGCTCCTAGCCATTCCTCAGGCTGTTTCCTCTGTCCCTCTCCACAGTTTTCTGTCTCTCCTGGGCTTGCTTCTCTCTGACATCTCTCCATCTTTCTCTCTGCCTTTCTGTTGGGCTCTCTTCTCCCTCAGTTTCTCTCTCTGCCCCTCTCCTCTTTCTCTGTGTATTTCTGCTGTTCTCCCTCTCCCCCTGTCTCTGTTCTTGTCTTTTCCACAGGCAGTCTCTTCTGGATTTCTAAGTCACTCCATGATACCATCTAAAATTGGTTGTTCAGGGCAGCTGGGTAGCTCAGTGGATTGAGAGCCAGACCTAGAGATGGGAAGTCCTGGGTTCAAATCTGAGCTCAGACACTTCCCAGCTGTGTGACTCTGGGCAAGTCACTTGAGCCCCAATAGCCCTTACTGCTCTTCTGCCTTGGAACCAATACACAGTATTAATTCCAAGGCGGAAGGTGAGGGGTTAAAAAAGTAAATAAAATTGGTTGTTCAGTCCCCTGGGACTCTTCATGATCCCACTGAGGGTTTTCTTGACAAAGACACTTCCGGTGTTTGCTATTTCTTTCTCCAGCTCATTTGACAGATGAGGAAACTGATGCGGAGGGGCTCAGTGACTTGCCCAGGGTCACTCAGCTAGTAAGTGGCTGAGGCCCCAAGGAATTTCTGAAGAGGAAGGCGTCTTCCCCGCTACACAGGAGGCAGACACGCTACCCACTGCGCCACCTAGCTGCCCCATCTAAAATGACCTGGTGGGGATTTTGCCCAAGTCTATAGTCTATAGATCACTCTCCCCAGTTCTGTCCTTCGAAAGCTCCCTCTGGCCCGAGGCAGCAAATACACAGAGAAAGTGATGGGGAAGGGGGAGGCCTGGGGCTCCAAAAGCGGGAGCCAGGCAGGAGGGAGGGACGTGGAGCTCCCAATGGGCTGCGGGCCAGGGAGTTCATCTACCGGGAGGGATATGCTCAGTCTGCTTTTGTTTGGTCTTTGGATCCCCAGAAGAACGCCTGGGACAAGGAGAGTTGCTTAACACCAGTTTGATGTTTGCTCTCTCGGGATCCGAACCGCAGCGCGGGGGAAAAAAGCCCTTATTGAGAGCAACTCGGTGTTTTGGTTTTTTTCTAGATGGGGAAACTGAGGCCCAGAGCTGGGGAGCGGCTCGTCTCAGGTGCCACCTCTATGCCCTCCCCACCGCGGGAGTGGCAGACTCACAACACAAAGGTCTCGTCCCACACCGGGTTTAGCGTGGCCTTCACCGTCCGGGTCTTCTGCTTGCTCACATTCTTTGGGTCCGGAATCAGCTTTAGTTTCACGTAGGGATCAGACAGGCCATTGGGGTCCATGGGGATGAGGTTGCGAGCCTCGCCCACTGAGGATGGAAGGGAACTCAGCACGCGTCTCTGGGGGACCCACACAGCCCCTCCCCCATTTTGTCCAGAGATCTTATTTGTGGGTTGCTTAGTACAGTCCCAAGCACACAGTAGGTGCTTAATAAATGCTGGTTCCCTTCCCTCCTTCTCACTGGCCTGCCTCTAGGGGACCCGAGCTGTACACTGCCATCAGGTTGCGACCTGTGGGTCGCGGGGTCTCACCTGTGACGTGGATCTCATCCCCAGTCGGGGCCCGAATGCGCAACTGCAGGCGCCCTCGCCGCTCTGTGTGGTCCACACCGCACAGAGAGGGCACACTTCGTACACAGCGCCGGTGCACATTCATCTCGCAGCCTGCAGGGGACACCCGAGGGCTCAACAAGAACCACGACTCCCAGCATCCCTCAAAGAGGGAGGTAGGGGCCGCAAGGGATCATGGGACATGTAGTCTTCGCAGGGATCCGGAGGATAAGCTCCTCCTTTTGCGTTAGATCTCCCTGGTCCAGCAGTCCTCTCCCTGAGCTCCTTGAGCAGGGGCTCCATCCCCGCCAGCAACCTTCTCTTTATTTCCACCCCTGAATCCCCCACCCAGGATAGAAGCGGTTGTCCCTGGGTGGTATGCGTGTTACTAGAGGAATCCTTCTGTCCCTGACCAGTGTTCAGCAGAGAGGATCCCTTCTCCCCAGTGCCCGCCGCCCCGCCCAGCCTCGGGCTGCCTGGGCCCCTTCACTCACAGGCACACTTCATGCCCTGATGCACCAGCCCATACAGCAGGGAACCACAGTGGTCGCAGAAGGTCGGGCTGCTGTAGCTGTGCAAACGGAACTTGTGCTTGTTGCGGGGGTCCTAGAGGGGGAGCAGGAGCGTCAGGAGGGGGACGCAACCCGTTCTTGGAATTCCTTGACTCTCCACTTGGGGCGTCTCTCCTTGTCTTCATTTCTCTTCCTCTGCGGTCCTCCTAGATCCTGGATTTGCCCTGGCCCCACCTCTGCCTCAGTCTCTCCATGTCTGTCCCATCTCCCATGTCTCTGCCTCTCTTGTCGCTCCGGTTCTCTCTGCTTCTGACTAGAGGAACTGGTCTTGCCAGGAGAGGTAGTGGAAGAGATTCGGAAGGGAGCTTATAGATCAATGGGCAGCTAGGTGATAGTTGATGAATTTAATTGTTGGACTTGGGGCAAGAAAGATCTGGGTTCCAGTCTCAACTCAGATATTTACCTCAGACAAGCCACTCACCCTCTCTGCCTCAGTTTCATCACCTACAGAATGGGGATAATAACAACACCTCCCTCTCACAGATGTAGGGAAGATCAAGAGAAAACACGCAAAGCGCTTTGGCAATCTTCAAGTGTGGTATAAATGCCAATTCAGCCTAACAATGACATCTAGTCGTCCGTGTGACAGAGGGAGAGACTGAGGACCAGAGACTTGTCCCCAAAGCACACAGCTGCACCTCAGTGGCCCAATCTCCTGGATTTAAAGGGAATGTTCTTCCTACATCATCTTGCTGCCTCCCTAGTCAATCTGTGTGTCTCTGTTTCCCCATCTTTCATCATCTCCCCATCTCTGCCTTTGCCATCTGTCTGGCTGTTGTGCTTCTCATCCTAAAAATAACAACTCGCCTTAAAGGTTTGCCAACCTTTTCCCTCACAGCAGCCCTGTGAAGGAGGGTTTACAGATCAGGGAACCGAGGCTTGGAGGGGCTGACTGCCCTGGTCACTCCTCTGAGAAGGAACAGAGCCAGCCTTAGAAATCAAGTATTCTCTGACTACAGGCACCCCACCTGCTCTCTCTCTTTCTTCATCTCCAGGTGTCCTATGTTGGAGATCCAAAACTGGATATATCCTCCTGGGTTCGAAGCCAGTGAGAATCCTAGCTCTGCCACTCGCTTCCTGTCACCTTGGGCAAATCACCTCTCACTTCCCCTTATATAAAAGGAGAGGCTTGGACCTAAGAGCCTTTCCAGTCAATTCCTCCATTCTGTGATCCATCCTCTGCCTGGTCATCCTCTCTCCTAACCTCTGTCCCATGGGTCATTCTCTCATTCTCTCCTTGCCTTGGTCTCCAGCTTCCACGAGGGGGCAGCCCAACACAAGGAAGGGATGCCCCTTGGGGCCAAACTCAGGCCCCTTTGGGTTCCAGTCTTTCCTCTGGCCCTGGCTCGAGGTGTGATCTTGGCTCTAGGATAAGCCTCAGTTTCCCAGCTATAAAACTAGGGCAATCGCCATCGAACTCCCAGCTTCCTAAGAGCGAAGTATTACCCTTTGAAAGTCGTAAAGGCTAGAGACGTGTCTGCCCCTTCTCTCTGTATTTCTGGTGTCTCTCTGAGATCTCTGTCTCTGGGGTGTCTCACAATCTTTCTACACCTCTGCTTCCCCGGCTCTGAGCCTCAAGCCTATCTTGTGTCTCTCCCTCTCACTATGTCTCCTTCGCACTGTCTCGGTCACAGTCTTCTTGTCTTCATTTCTCTTCCTTGGCTGTCCTCCTAGATCCTGGACCTCCCCTGGCCCCAGCTCTGCCTCCATCTCCCCTCCTCCCTCCTCCTCCAGTCCCATGTATCGCCACTACCTCCCTGGATTTCCAGGCCAAGGGCAAAGAATGTGGGGCAGGAGCCACTGCTTGCAGCCCCACCTTCCTCCCCCCTCCCATAAAAATAGCTGGAGAAACTGGGCCAAGCGCCCAGGGGGAGCTGGGGAAGGGGGAGCAAGCCATGCCTCTGCGGAGACCCAGGCATAGGGGGCACTCACGTCCGTCTGGGGCCCCTTCCCAGCGCCGGGACACTCGAAGGTCACGAATTCGTGGCATCGTCGGTGAACCACGAAGCTGCAGACTGGCAGATGGAATGACGGATGGACACAAACCAGAGAGAAAAAGGGAGGAAGGCAGAGACACAGAGAAGAGGAGAGTCAGAGACAGACAGAGAGGTGGAGACAGGGAGAACCAGAGAAGGATGGAGACAAGCTCAGAGAAAGCCCCAGACACAGACACAACCAAGAATGGGCAAGACCCCGAGGGAGACAGAAATAAGGCATAAGAAGGGCTAGAGATCAAAGGCTCAGAGAATGAGAGAAAGACCCAGAGGGGAAGAGATGCAGAGAGAAACAGAGAAAGAGATTGAAGGGCAAAGAGAGACAGATGGCAAGAAAAGGGACAAGAGGACATAGAGACAGCCATTAAAAGACAGAGATCCCCAGAGAAGGGGGAAAGGAAGCCAAAAGCCCAGAGAGAGCCATAGATTCCCCAGAGGGGTGGATAAGAAGTGGGGAGCAGGAGGGTAAAAGGCCAGGGAGTTGAATGGGGGGATCCTGCTGCCAGTCCCCACCCCCTCTCTGACTCACTATGTTCCCAGAAGCAGCTGTGGTCCACTTGGGCAACACCCCCCACGTTCCCTCCCCAAGCCCCACCCTGAGGAAACCCGGAAGAGATGGGGTTGCTATGGAAACAGCAGATGGACCAGGGGGAGCCTGCCTGACCCTCTCCAGGGTTCTGGCTTTCTCAGCCTCAGCCCCTATTTTTTGTCCTTCTGTAAATCTGTCTCAGTTTCCCTTTCTCTGTCTCACTGTTTCTGAGCCCACTCACACCCCCACCACCTTTCCTCCGTCTCTCAGGGTCTTTCCTTGTCTCTCTCGTTCCATCTCTGTCTGGGTGTCGATCTCTTGGCTCCTCTTTGGGTGACTCCAAGCCTTTGACTCTCCCCCTCTCCCCCCAGTGGCTGTTCCCATGGTAACAGAATCCCCAAAGATCCTTCCCCACCTGGAGCTGCGGGAGCCCCCACACTCCTCCTTCCTCCTCCCAGGCCTGGCCCCATCCTAGTCCTCGGCTCAGGCTTCTGCTCCGCAGGAACACGTGGTCCCCTCCCCCGGGACACGCGAAGCCCTCTGCTCTCCAGAGACCCCGGCCTCCGCATCCCCAGCTCTTACCTTGACACTGAAGCCCCTGTTTGCCGATCCCCCTGAAATGAGCCAGGCCTTCAGGTCAGTGGGCGGATGGGGCGGGGGATGGAGAAGGGAGCCCCTGCCCCTCAGAAGCCCAGGAATTCCCAGCTCCTTCCTCTCAGAGACCCAGATAGGATCTCCCTTAGCCCCTGCCCCTCGGAGGCACAGAAGTCCCCTCCTCCAGCTCTGCCCTCCAGGGACCCCAAGAATCCTCTTCTCGGAGCCCCTACCTTTAGCAGTTCTCCCCTCAGAGCGCCCCAGAGGCCCCCTCCACTTCCCCACAGCTGCCGCCCCCTAGGAAGCCCGTCACCCTCTCTCCTAGCCGCCGCCTCCTCGCCCTCCTTGGGTCCCAGAGCCCCCTCCCCCGGCCCCGCCCCCTCGGGTCCCAGCGCCCTGCCTCCCTCACCAAATGAAGTCCGTGCAGTGGCTACAAAAGGTGGGCTGCTTGAAAAAGCGGGCCGTGAACTTGTGGCTCTTCACCTCGTGCACGACCTTCTGGCGCAGAGCCCCCTTCCTGCAAAACAAGGGCCGGGGGCCGCCCTCCGCCTCCCCACCTCCCGGACCCAGCCCGGCCATGGCCCCACGCCTTCCCTCCCAGGGAAGCTGGGAGAGACTCCGAGATAGAGACCTCAGGCCAGAGCCTGGGAGAAGTGGGGAGGGTGGGGAAGGCAGGAACAGACAAGGGCGGGGAAGGGAGGGGGAGGGATCGCGGAGGGGAAAGAGAAGAGATCTAGAAGAGATTGGAAGAGATGAAAGGCAGAGACCCCAAGGGAGAGGCCGAGGAGCAAGAGGAGGAGGGGAGGGAAGAGAGGCAGAAGAAAATGAACCAGACGGAAAGGAGAGGAGACGAGGGGGGGGGGGGGGGGGACGAGAAACTGGGAGAGGAGGAGGGAGGGGGAGAGATAGAGGAAAATAAAGGGGTAGACAGAGAAGTGAGATGGGAATAGGAAGATTAGAGAGGGACTGGGGGAGAAAAGGAGAGGGAGAGACGGCAAAGAGAAAATCCTGGGAGGAGAGAGATGAAATAGAAGGGGAAAGAGGGGAGAGCGGAGGAGTGAGACAGAGAGGTGGTCAGAGACTCCGGGAGAACTGAGGGCCAGACACAGTCAGGGAGGGGCAGAGACAGAGCTGGGGGAGAGAAAAGTGGGCAAAGGCTGAGAGCCGGGGAAAAAGGGGGGAGGAGGAGGAGGAGGAGGAGATGGGAGGGGAAGGACTCCGCAGTCCTGAGTGCTGGGGAGGGGGTGGGATGGGGGGCAGGAGGGCCTCTCGAGGAGCTGGGACCCCGTTGCTTTGGCTGAGCTGCGATGCGAGGAGGCTCTGGGCACCTGCTGAAAAGTGGGGGCCCTGGGAAGGGGGTGTTACCATGACGACCAAGAGGGCGGGACTTCCTCTTAAAGGTGCCCCCCAACTCCCCTAGGCGGGCTGTGCATCTATCTGTCCTTCTCACACTTCCACACACTAACCCTGGCTCCCTCCCTCCAGTTCTCCATATCTCCGGGTCTGATTCAGTCTCTCCCCATGCCACCTGGACCCTCCCCATCTCCATCTCCCATCTTCTTAGCCTTCCTGTCGGCCACTCTGCTGATGGATATCTGTCTGTCTGTCTCTCCTTGCTTCTGTCTCTCTTTCTCTCTGCCTCTTGTTCATCTTCCTTATCTCTGGGACTCTGTCTCTGCCTGTCTCGTCTCCGCCTCTGTCTCTCTCTGCCTGCCTCTCTTTGTCTCTTCCTCTGCCTCTCTGTCTCTGTTTGTCTCTGTCTTTGTCTCTACCTCTCCCAGTCTCTGCCTCTGTCTCTATTTCTGTCTCTGCCTCTATTCTACAGCCCCAGCCCTATTGCCCAGGGCATCAGTCACTGCCCCTCACCGAGCTAAACTGAAGCCACGCAATGCATTGTGGAAGACGTAGTCCAGCTCCAGCCTCTGTGAACGCCTGGGGCAAAGTCGGGAACTACATCGCCCAGCATGCCGCTGCCTCTCTCTGTTCTACTAGCTTGTAGAGCTAGTAGGGAGAGCCCGGTCCCACCGTCCCCGCCTGGGTCCCAGAAGAAGCATCCACGACCCATCCCCGACTCTCTGGCTCCATGACTGCCTTTCTGGGTCTCTGCGCCAGCCTCTCTGCTGGGATAGCAAAGCGTCAGAGCTGGGACCTTGAAAAACACCCCTCCCTAATTTGACAGAAAAGGAAACTGAGGCTCACAAGTACCAAGGGCTTGCTCCGAAGCGCCCACGCAGCACAAGTGGCAGCGCCACTCGGAGTGTGTCTCTCCATCTCCGCATCCCCGAATGTCTCCCCTGGCTCTAGCTCTTCTGGAGTCTGTCCCTCTCTTTCTCTAGGGCTCTGTTTCTCAGACTCGGGTCCATCGGTGTCCCCTAGTGGGACCCTCCGTCCGTGTCTCTGCAGCCGGACATCTGGTCTCCCCGGCTTTTCTCCACCATAATCCTGGCCCCGGGCTGTTCCGGGACCCAGACGGTCCGTCCCTCGCCTGCCCGCGGGCATTCGCTGTCCCTCCCCATCTCTTTTCTGGCGGGTTTCAGGTCCCGGCCAAAGTCGCCCCTTCTCCGAGCAGCGTTCCCAAGGCCTCTCCGTTCCGCTGCCTTTCCTCTGGGGACCTGGCCCGTGTTTCTGTCGGGGACCCAGCTGTCTGCCCCTCGAGGGCAGCTCCTGGAGGGCCGGGACTCTGACTCTGCCCCGCCCCCCTCCCGCTATGTGCCCCAGGTGTCGCTCCTGGGCTGGGACTAAAGGAGCGGTCGTGCGACTCCGCCCCTCCAGCCAGGGCCGGCCAGCTCCCGCTTCTCCCCCCTCTCCCCCCCCACTGAGGCCCCTCCCAAGGGCCTGAGCGCCCGGAGAGTGTCCAACTTCCGCCGTGCTGCCTCTTCCTTCCTTTTCCTCCAGCCGGCCTTCACGAGGAGAGAGCCGGTCACCGAGACACGTGGCCTTCTTCCGGAATCTTCTGGGGCTCTTTGGAGGCCCCCGGCATCCTGCCATTTCCCCTCCCTTTCTGTGGGGGCCATCTTGTTGATGGGAAAGGGTGCTGAGGCCCGGGAGTCCTAGAGAAGGGTTGGAATCGCACTCGATTCTAGGGGACCACAGGCAAGTCCCTTAAGCCTCAGTTTTCTCATCTATAAAATGGGACAGCAACTTTGATCACCAGGCTCTCCTGTCAGCTTTGGGGGGGGGGGGAGGGGCGGGCAAGCCCGGCTCTTCTAGCCCCAAATCCGATGCAGAACTGCTGCTCAGCCCCGGGAGGGAGACAACCTGAATCATGGAACCTGGGAAGTCTGTGTAGACTTGTCATTGGCATAAAAATAAAGACACAAAACCCCCAAACTAAAGAAATCTGACGCAGCTCTGAGCCTGGGGGCAGGCGTGTTCCACCCGGGCTCCCTCACCTCACTTGGGGTTTCCTGGGCAAAGGTTTGCCATTTCCTTTTCCAGTTCATTTGGTTAAACCCTTCTCTTCCTGGAAGTAATACTATCAGCTCCAAGGCCTAGGCCCCTGAGGGGAAGTGATTTATCCAAGGTCACACGACTAGAAAGTGCCTGAGGTTGGATTTGAACCCAAGCCAGACTCTATTCACAGAAGCAGCCTAGCTGCCCCCTCCACAGGTCATTTTACAGATGAGTAAAATGGGGCAAATAGGCTTCGGTGACTCCCTCAGGATCACACAGGGAGCATCTGAAGCCACATTTGAACTCAGATCTTCCTACTACCTGCAGGCAATGGGCCTGCCCTTCTGCTTCCTACTCCTCCAGCCTTTTCTGGCCAACAGTGTGTCAGGTGGAATCTGGAAAGGCCAAGTCTGTGGCTTCTTGAGATCTGGAGCCCCCAAGGTCGCCCCTGTGCCGGGCCTTTCTCCCAGACTAACAACAGGCCTTGGAGGTCCCTTGGGTGGGGCTGATCTCCTTCAGCGCCCTTTTGTCCTGGGCCTGCCCTGGGGGGTCCTTGTGAGGCCTCTCCCTGATAATCCTCTTGCCTTGGAGCCAGGGCAAAGCCAATCAGAGGCAGAGAAGCCCCCCAAGTGCTGGCGCGCCCCAGCTCACCGGCCAGAGTCCTGCAGCCACTAAGCCAGGCCCAGCTCAGAGCAGACCAGAGCTAGGGGAGGAAGTGCCTCGGGTTTCCTCATCTGTAAAATGGGGAAGTGACCCCGGGGCTCCCTTTCGGCTGGAGCCAGAGGAGCAGCAGGAAGGAGATGCAGGTCTCGGGAAGCCTTCCCTTCCCGCTAGGAAGCAATCCTGGGGATGGGTTGGAGGCAGTCGGGGGAAGTGACTTGCCCAGGGTCACTCAGCTAGAAGGATCTGAGGCCACACTGGAACCCGGACTGTGCCCTGTGGCTTGGACCTGCACCCCGCCCCACCCCACCCCCAAAGTGCCACCGTTCTCTCGGGTTTTCTCAGAAAAGTGAACTACCGGCACAAGTGAGGGCTGATCATTGGGCCGGAGCAGGAAGGGGCTTTCTTCACCTTAGTCCAGCAGCCCAGCCCAGGCGCCCCCGTTTTCAAGGGGAGAAAACTGAGGAGGCTCCCTCACTCCCAGCCTCCCAGCGCCTCAGCACCCAGACGTCCGGTGCTCATGCTGCTGCCCCCCCAGGAAGCCGCCACAGCCAACTCTCTTAGGTGGTTTTTATATTGAGGTAAAAAAGTTGCAGACACTAATTGCGGATGTGTGGGGAGGGGACCTCCCCGCTGAAGCAACGAAGGGGACAGAAGCGGCAGCACACACCCTCACTCTCACTCCCACTCACACTCCCACGCGCTCCCACAGGGTCCGAGGCAGCTGCTGGGCCCTAGGAGGAGCCGAGCTGCTTTGGGAATCCGGGCAGAGCAGGGCGGCCCCTGGAGGGACATTTGGCACGGAGCCCCCCTCCCCGGCGCTCCCCACATTCACACAGACTAAGGCACACAGGGCTGGGCAGGGGCGCGCAGGCAGGCCGGCATGCTTTGGCAGTGGGAACCCGCGGGCTGGGCCCCGGGCGAGCGGGGGGGGCCGCGGCTTGGAAGCTCAGCACCTTCGGGGGGCCGCGAGCGGGGGGAGGGGACAGGCGGCGGGGGACAAGCAGGCCGCGGGGGTGGCGGAGAGCAGGGGCGGGCGGGAAGGCCGGCTCACACCCGGATGAAGACCAGCCGGGCCGAGTACACCAGGTCGGCCACGTAGGCCAGGAAGTTGACGGCCGTGAGGATGGCCACGGTCAGCCGGCGATCCCAGTCGCACACGGCGAAGGCGTGGTGCCGGGGGCAGCCCGAGTCGTCCCGCCTGCGCGGCCGGCCGCCCTTGCGGTCGTCAAACTGGTAGAGAGGCCAGAGCACCAGGGCCGAGGCGTAGAGGGCCACGGCCAGGACGGCCAGGCCCGTGAGGAAGCTGGGGAAGGAGACGGGCAGCTGGCCCGTGCAGTCGCCCAGGCTCAGGAGGATGGCCACGGCCGACAGGATGAAGCAGATGCAGTAGACGGCCAGGCACCACTCGAGCGCCGAGTGGCGCCGGTAGATGGGCGGGTCGCTGGCGAAGGCGAAGATGATGCAGGCCACGAAGGTCTCGAAGACCTTGAGCAGGCCGGGGACGGTGGCCATGTAGCCCGTGACCTCCCCCGGCCGGGCTCGGGTCCAGGCCACCTCCACGGCGTAGGCCACGGAGGCCACGCACGAGAAGAAGGTGGCGGCGATGGCGTGGTCCCGCCTCTGGCCCTCGCCCATGAACTGCACGTACGTGGTGGGGTAGATGATGGAGGCCGACAGGCACAGCAGCGTGGCGTAGCAGGCGTAGGCGATGGGGAAGTTGCGCCACGAGAGCGGGAATCGCGGCTGCAGGCCGCCCACCTCCACCACCAGGATCACCAGCGTCATGGCGAAGCAGAAACACCAGGCGAACATGGCCCAGTGGCCCATGACCCCGTCCCAGGCCCCCACGTGCGCCACCAGGGAGAAGGCCACGCACGTGGACACGAGCTGCAGCAGGCGCAGGAGGCCCAGCTTGGACGTCAGCGCCCGAGGAGAGCCCACCACGTAGGGGGAGCCCAGGCTGGAGGAGGTGGTGGTGGTGGTGGTCACCGTGGTGCGGGTCACAGTCACCGCCATGGCTGAGGGAGAGGAGGCGGAAGCGGGGACTCAGGGAGAGCCGGCTCTGGGCTCCCGCCCTGCCTCCTGAGAGGAGACCCCACCCTGCCCCGGGGTCTGCTCATGCAGCCGCCCTTCTCCAGGGCCCAGACAGTCCCAGAGCAATGGCGGACTTCCTTTCTCAGGAAGCCTGGGTCCCTGCTCTCAGCCCAGGAAGCAGCCCGCTTTCCAGAGACCCCCCCAGGAACCCGGGGGCACCCCTACCTGAAATCTCGCGTCACACTCCCACCTGGGAAGGGGGATCAGAGACGGGTCCTGGAACGCCTATTCAGAGGACCTAGGAGAGGGGAGGGGAAAGAAGGGAGGGAGAGAAAGACAGAGAGAGAGAGAGATAAGGGAGAGACAGAGAGAGAAACAGAGAGAGAGACAAGGGAGAGACAGAGAGAGAGAGATAAGGGAGAGACAGAGAGAGAAAGAGACAGAGAGAGAAAGAGACAGAGAGAGAGACAAGGGAGAGACAGAGAGAGAAAGAGACAGAGAGAGACACAAGGGAGAGACAGAGAGAGATAAGGGAGAGACAGAGAGAGAAAGAGACAGAGAGAGAAAGAGACAGAGAGAGACACAAGGGAGAGACAGAGAGAGAAAGAGACAGAGAGAGACACAAGGGAGAGACAGAGAGAGAAAGAGACAGAGAGAGACACAAGGGAGAGACAGAGAGAGATAAGGGAGAGACAGAGAGAGAAAGAGACAGAGAGAGACACAAGGGAGAGACAGAGAGAGAAAGAGACAGAGAGAGACACAAGGGAGAGACAGAGAGAGATAAGGGAGAGACAGAGAGAGAAAGAGACAGAGAGAGAAAGAGACAGAGAGAGACACAAGGGAGAGACAGAGAGAGAAAGAGGGAGAGAGAGACAGAGAGATAAGGGAGAGACAGAGAGAGAGACAAGGGAAAGACAGAGAGAGATAAGGGAGAGACAGAGAGAGAAAGAGACAGACAGAGAGAGATAAGGGAGAGACAGAGAGAGAAAGAGAGATAAGGGAGAGACAGAGAAAGAAACAGAGAGAGAGACAAGGGAGAGACAGAGAGAGACACAAGGGAGAGACAGAGAGAGAAAGAGGGAGAGAAAGAGAGACAGAGAGATAAGGGAGAGACAGAGAGAGAGACAAGGGAAAGACAGAGAGAGATAAGGGAGAGACAGAGAGAGAAAGAGACAGACAGAGAGAGATAAGGGAGAGACAGAGAGAGAAAGAGAGATAAGGGAGAGACAGAGAAAGAAACAGAGAGAGAGACAAGGGAGAGACAGAGAGAGAAAGAGACAGAGAGAGAGACAAGGGAGAGACAGAGAGAGAAAGAAACAGAGAGAGAGAAAGGGAGAGACAGAGAGAGAAAGAGGGAGAAAGAGACAGAGAGAGAGAGAAAGGGAGAGACAGAGAGAGAAAGAGGGAGAGAAAGAGAGGCAGAGATAAGGGAGAGACAGAAAGAGAAAGAGACAGAGAGAGAGACAAGGGAAAGACAGAGAGAGATAAGGGAGAGACAGAGAGAGAAAGAGACAGAGAGAGAGAGACAAGGGAGAGACAGAGAGAGAAAGAGGGAGAGAAAGAGAGGCAGAGATAAGGGAGAGACAGAGAGAGAGACAGACAGAGAAAGAGACAGAGACAGAGAGAGATAAGGGAGAGACAGAGAGAGAAAGAGACAGACAGACAGAGAGGCAGAGAGACAGAGAAAGAGACAGAGACACACACAGAGACAGCAACACAGAGAAAGAGAGACAGACAGAAAGAGAAGGATAAGAGAGAGACAGAGACGAAGACAGAGAAAGAAACAGAGGCAGAGACACAAAGGGACACAGACAGAGAAAGCCCACAGGAAGAGACAGAGAAACAGAGGCAGAGACACAGGGAGAGAGAGACAGATAGACACAGAGAGATTGGGGGGTGGGGGGGAGAGAGAATGAGGATCACTTTCTCAGCATGGCCCCACACTTACCCACAAACCCAAGGACCACAAGGCACAGAGAAGACCAAGCCCCGCCTCCACCTTACCAAAAGGAGGGGAACTTGGCTACAGCACGCTGGCGGAGGGGCCCTCCGCTCAGGGGAAGCAAAAGGGCGTGGCGCCTTCAGGGGTGGCGGCCTGGCCAGACTAGGGCCCCGGAGCTCCGGTGGGCTGGGAAGCCGGAGGCAGGCAGGGGGCAGCAGGCAGGGGCTGCTGGAGAAGCCTGACAGCCAGCCGCCGAGCTCGCCTTATAAGGTACTTGGCCAGCCTTAGGCCCAGGAATGTGTCTGGGATCTAGGGGCGGCGCCCCCGCCCTCCCCCCTCCTCAGGGCTGGGACAGGGCTGGGCAGGCTGGGGCCCAGGATGCTTGGGTCCCCAGGGATGAATGAGGGCGAAGTGGGGCTAGAGCCCTCGGATCAGGTTACTGGCTGAGGCTTACCACCACGCCCCACCGGAAACCCACAAGTGGCACTGAGGCCAGAGGCTGCCAGGAGAGCAGAAGCGTCCATCCCACCCAGGAGGGTGAGGAGCGGGCTGGAGGCCCCCCTCCCCCTCTGGGAGTGGTGCCTGGGTCCCCAGGGGCTGGAGGCTGGGGTCCGCCTCCCTCCTCCCCAATCCGTTATTCCCCATGGCAGAGCGAGGAGGACGTGAGCTAGGAGTCCCAGACAGGGGGGCGGAAGGGGGTGGCCGTGGTGGCTACTGCCTGAGGTCACAGCTATGGAATGCACAGCTGGAGGGAGAGGGGACCTGGAGAGGGGGAAACGCCCCTCAACCCCTCCAGCCCAGGGCTTCCCCAGGCAGCGGGAGATTCCGTTACTCTGGCTTCTTTTGGCAGATCTCCAGTCCCCAGCCTCTACCCACTTCTACCTAGCCAGGCACCTCATTCATCACGTAAGGGACCCAGGAGTTCAGCTTTCCCACCCGCCACAAGCCTTCAGGGTCCCAAGCATCGGGTTCCATGCTCCCAGCCCAGCCTGATCTCGGCACTGACGCTCCCAGGAAATCTCAGGCCCCTCCAGAACCCCTCGACCCCAGGGGTGGACCCTCGAGCCCTGCCTCACCTCGGGGTGTGCAGCCTCCCTCCCGGGCAGTCGTGCTGAGGGTTAGGAAGCCCAGGTCTGGGGCTGTGGGGAGTAGGGAGGAGTGGAGAGAGGGAGGGAGAGCGTGGGGGGCGGGGCCCGAGGCGGAGGTGGGGCTGGACCCAGGAGCCCGGCAGGGGAACCCAGCCGAGCAGCTCCCACCAGGGCTTTCCCAGACCCTCCCCGTGGGGCGGAGCCAGGCCAGAGCAGCTCTCCCAAGGACACTAAGGCAGAGGGATAATTCCAGGCTCCATCCCTCAGGGACCCAGAACAGCATCCTCCCCCGTCCTCTCACCCTACCCCGCCCCACTCCACCCCACCCCCACCCGGCTGGCGTCTCCCCCCGCCTAGGCCGGGCCAGGGGAAGGGGAGGCTGAGGTCACCATTTCCATGGTGACGCCAAACAGGAAGTGACAACAGAAAGGGAGGGGAGCAGGGGGATGAGAGGGTCCTCTGGGCCGGAATGGGGGGGAGGGGGCGGGAAAAGGCCGTCGCTATAGCAACGGGCGTATTTGTTCCTTATTTGGGGATGATGTCCCCCACTAGTCCTTTGCGACCCATCCGGTCCCATTCTCCGAGAGCAGAAGGACTTAAAGCCACAGATCCCGAGGACCCCGGGACCGGCCAAAAAAGGGTGGAGGGGCCGGCCCTGAGAATGCAAGTCCTGGGGCCTTGGGGCCTGGGGCGCCGAGGCGGTATCCCAGCTTGTCCAACCCAACAACTGGATCCGGGAGAAAAGGGAGAGGGGAGAGCCCGCCTGGGTCCCGAGAAGGGCGGGGCTTGCAGAGCCGGACACCTGGGTCCGGGAGAAGGGCGGAGCTTAGAGGGCAGCACTCCAGGGTCCCAGACTAGGGTAGGGGTGCCCGGCTGGGCTGCCGGACGCCGGAGTCCTCCCCTCCCTTTCCCTATCCCAGTCACTCACTCACAGCGGCGTCTCCAGGTCCCACGTCTGCGCCTCGCTTCGGGCCTGCCGGAGGGTGGGGCCTGGGAGGGGGGCTGCGGCTGGAGCTGTGAGTGCTGAGACCATCGGAGCCAACCCGGAGCCCGGCTAGTCCGGCTCCGCCCCTCCTTCCTTCCCCCTCCCCTCACCTCCACCGGGGCTGCAAAGGTCTAGTCCATCGGTGGCTCTCCCTTCCCGGTCCGGCGGGACGCGGCCATGCCGCAAAGGTGTAGAATCGGAGGGCGGGGCGGGGCTCAGAGGGCTGCAGGGAAGCGGAATAGTGGTAGGAATGGCAGCGAGGGTAGGGGAGAAGAGCCGACAGCTGGGGAAGCGGGCGCTCTCACTTCCGGGCCTCTGCACCTCCTAGGCGGCGCTCCTGCCCCCCTCCCCCCAGCACAGATGCGGGTCTACGAGGACCTCGGAAGAACTCCGGGCCCCAGACAGAGCCCGCACCTCAAGGTGCCCTTCGAGCACGTGGGGGCTTCGGGAGTTCCTTTGTCCCAAAGAAGGCTGTTCCCTCCGCTCCTCTGGGCCCTCCCTTCCCTTCCCACGCCCCAGTGAGCGGGACCTCCAGAACCGAGGTCCGAGGCGGTCTCCTGTCTTCATTGAGGTCCCCAACTCCATAGCCTCGAGAGGCCCCGAGGGCTGAACACTCTTGCTGGCAGGAGGAACTTGGATCTCCCTCAGAGCAGCAGGGCTGCCTGGCCAATGGTCAAGCTCCGACACTTCTACCCCCAGTCCCAGGTCTCCTCTCACTGGCCCGCAGGACTCACCTCCCACTCCTGCCTGGGAGTTGTTGGGTTAGGGAGGCTGCCCACCAGGGACTCATTAACAATGGCTGCCGGAGGGGCCCCTATCCTCAAGTGGTCCTACCTTAGCACTCCCCTACTTAAGGAGCACCCTGCTGTAGCTCCTTACTGCCAGGGGTCAAATACAGACTCCCAGGTTTGACCCTTAGAGCCTTTGGTGAAGGAAGGAAGGAAGGAAGGAAGGAAGGAAGGAAGGAAGGAAGGAAGGAAGGAAGGAAGGAAGGAAGGAAGGAAGGAAGGGAGGGAGGGAGGGAGGGAGGGAGGGAGGAAGGAAGGAAGGAAGGAAGGAAGGAAGGAAGGAAGGAAGGAAGGAAGGAAGGAAGGAAGGAAGGAAGGAAGGAAGGAAGGAAGGAAGGAAGGAAGGAAGGAAGGAAGGGAGGGAGGGAGGGAGGAAGGGAGGAAGGGAGGAAAGAAGGGAGGGAGGAAGGGAGGAAAGAGAAAGGAAGGAAAGAGGAAGGGAGGGAGGGAGAAAGGGAGAGAGAGAAGGAAGGGAGAGAGGGAGGAAGGAAGGGAGGGAGGAAGGAAGGAAAGAGGAAGGGAGGGAGGGAGGGAGGAAGGAAGGAAACCTTTATTAAGTACTAGGTGCAATGCACTGCTAAATGTTGGGGATAGAAATGAGAGAGCCTGCCCTCTTGGAATGAGTTTCCTTCACATTCTAATGGATATCCCATATGGAAGGCATCAGCTTCCAGTTTGATGGAAAGGCCCCATGGTCCTGAGGGAGCAACAGCAAAGTCGCTGGTTATGCTGGGGTTTGGCTGTTCCGTTTCGAGTTCCAAGTTGTCTTGCTTTCTCCCAACCCTTTGCCAGAGAAGACCGCCATAAGCACGGGGGACCATACAAACGTTCTGTGCTTCCATATATCAATTCTTGCTCTGGAGGAGGAGAGCCTCTTCCTTCATGGATCCTCCATCATGGATTTGAATGTTCAGATGACTCAGAAGGGATTAGTCACTCGGTGCTCCTCCTGGAACAATATTGTTGCTACTGAATACAACAGCTCTTGCTTCTGCTTGTTTCATGCAAGACTTCCCGTGTTTCTTTTTTAAGCGTCGCCTTCTTAGAATCGCTATTGTAGCACACCAGGCATGTTAGCATGGGAGAAGTGTGGTTGATGTGTTGATATTGTATCCTGTAGATTCACTTACCAGACACGTGGTATGGAAAGGGACAGTCCAAAGGACTAGCACAGGACAGGCAAACTCCTGGGCTGCCCCTGCGCCCGCCCGTAGGATTAATCTCCACCTCTTTGATCCTGCCATTGTCAATTCCACCAATGTTAAGACCTAGGCCATGTGACTATGTGTTGCTCTCCCCATCCACATTCCTAAGACTGGGGATCAAGTGCGAATCTCTCTCCTCTTCTCTTCCTCTTACTTCCCTGTATTCACAGTGCTCTGTCCCATCTCTCCCTACTTCCTATTAATGCTCGGGCTCTCTTGCCCAGAGGAGGCATTGAGGAGTTGCGATTCCCCATGGGTTCTCTTATTCCTCGTACTTCCCATTAGCTCTCAGGGGGAGATATCATGGGAGTTCGTGTCACTCCCCGTGCTTGAACTTGCTGTCTGAGTCTTTCTCATTCACCCATTTCCTTAGTCTCCCCTCTCCTTCTCAGGCGGTTACCCCCAGGTAAGTGCTATAAATATTAAGTATCTGTTCTGGGGCAGAAGAGCCACAGGGCTAGGCAAACTGGGGTGAGGAGATTTGCCCAGATCACACAGCTAGGAAGCATCTGAGGCCACATTTGAACCCAGGGCCTCCAACTCTTGGCCCAGTGCTCTCTCCAGCGAGCCAACCTGCTCATTCTTTTTGTGGTGGCCAAGAACTGGAAACTGAGGGGTTGTTCCTTCCTTGGGGAACGGCTGAGCAAGTTGTGGTACAAGGTTGTAATAAAATTCTTCCGTGAAAATAGTCCTTCTAAAACAATGCCATGGATAAAATGCTGCCAGTGTGTGATGTGGCTGCATCTGAGGCCCCCAAGGCCTTGGGGCCTTGCTTTTCTGGGTCTGCAGTGAGTGTGGCCACACAAAGATCACCCCACCCACCCCGGCATTCTGGCTCTGTAGGGGGAGCGTCAGAAGGCACCTCGGAGTCACTCACGGGACCCATCCGTGCAGAAGGCGCCCGGAGCCCCCATGTCCCAGGCACGTGAGGCAGTTTGTCTCCCCTCAGCGCACAGCCCAACCTTGTCTTCTTCAGCCAAAGGGAGCCCGACCTCCTCAGGGCTTCTCCTGCACCTCCCTCCCTCCAGAGCCCAAAGCCTCTGGAGCGCTCTCCCATCCCTGGGCCAAGCCCCTTGGCTGGCTCTGCCGATGCCCTCGGGGTGCTTCCTCGGGCAGGGCCCTTGAAGTTGTTTGTATTTTAACCCCCCACCTTCCCTCTTGGAATCAGTACTGAGTACTGGCGCCACGGCTGAGGAGTTGGCAATGGGGGTGAAGTGACTGGCCCAGGGTCACGCAGCTGGGAAGGGTCTGAGGCCAGATGGGAACCCAGGACCCCCGCCTCTGGCCTGGCTCTCCATCCACTGAGCCACCCAGTTCCTAGCCCGTAGGCTGTCACAGGGCAGGGACCCAACAACAACAGCACCTGGCCTGAAAGCAAATGAAGCAGAGGGGATGGCCATCCGGACACTTTTATTCTGAGGTCACAGCATCACCGGACCCACCTCAGCCCTATCTCCACCCCTTCTAGGCCCCCCGGGCAGGGAGGGGAGGAGGCGGAGACCCAGGGCAAGGGGGGCTGCAGAAACTGAGACAGAAAGCTGGGAAGCCCCAGGGGAGGGGGAGGATAGAGCTGGGAGGCCAGAGAGGCCCGAGCCTTCGTCTGGAGGTCGAGCCTCGCTTTACCCTATTTTTTCTGATCCCCTCTTGCTCTGTTCCTTGTTCTTCAGCTGTTTGTAGTCGGGAGAGGAACAGAAAGGATCAGGGAGAGGGGCATGGCCGAGGCCAAGAGGATGCTGGGCAGGGGGAGGAGGGGGAGCAGAGAAGTGGGGGGAGGGAGAGGCGGGATGGGCAGAGGCACAGAGGGGGAGGGGCGGGCCCCCCGCTTCTTACCGCCTTCATGACCTGGGCTCGGATCTCCTCCAGAGTCAGGGGCCGGTCGTCTATCTGCTCCAGACCCAGGGGATCTTCCCTAGGGCGGAAGTTGGGCCTTTGGGACTCCCTCCCGCTTCCCCTCCCCCGCTCCGGCGTCCGGTCCCCAGAGCCCCGGCCGGCGCCCCCCGCCCCCCTGCGCCTCAAGGTCTTACATGTTGGTGGGGGGCTGCGGCAGAACCTGCTTCTTGGGGTGCACTTCCTCGGTCTGGCCCAGGAGCCGGAGGGCCGTGGCCTGGGCGTTGTAGGTGCTGGATTCCTGGGGGCGGCAGAGGGGAGTGGGCGGGCAGCTCCGGCCGGCCCTGCGGCCCCGGCCGCCCCCAGCCTGTCTGCCCACCCACCGAGAAGTTGTGGAAGGCCTGGGCGGCCATCAGGTCCATCACGCGCTGCTCGATGAGGCTGAGCAGGAGCTGCACGATCTTGTCCCCCATGTGGCTGGTCCCCAGCAGCTCCTTGAGCTTGGTGTCGTCACACTTGGCCTTGGTGAACAGAGACTGGATGGCTGCAGGGGGCGCCGAACCGGGCTCAGCCGGGGCCTGGGCCGGCCGGCCCCCCTCGGGTCCCCAAGTCCCTGGGCCGGCCGGCCCCCCTCGGGTCCCCAAGTCCCTGGGCCGGCCGGCCCCCCTCGGGTCCCCTCTCAGGTCCCTGGGCCGGCCGGCCCCCCTCGGGTCCCCACGCTCTGGCCTCTGGCCGGGCTTTCCCCGGGGTCCCCTCCAGGCCCCTCACCGGCCTTCAGCTGGGTCAGGATGTTGTTCAGAGACTGGTACTTGGTGTC
Source organism: Monodelphis domestica (assembly GCF_027887165.1). NCBI lineage: Eukaryota > Metazoa > Chordata > Mammalia > Didelphimorphia > Didelphidae > Monodelphis > Monodelphis domestica. The sequence goes on from NC_077230.1 coordinate 443,401,791, forward strand.
CACATCGACGGCCTCGTTGGCCAGGGAGGCCTTCTTCTCCTCCATGGCCTCCAGCTCCTGATGCTTCAAGCCAGTCTCCGCCTCTTTTTGGACCAAGGCCAGCTTCTCCAGGGCCTCCTGGGTCTAGAGACAAGGGAGGAGGGGCTCGGAGGCCGGGGCCCACTTTCCAGAGGGGGGCCTGAGGCCCACTTGGGGGACGGGCAGCCTCACCTCCTGGATCTCCTCCTTCAGGGTCTCCATCTCGGAATTCTGCTCGTTGATGAAATTGAACTCCGCAAAGTTTTTTTCCTCGTCTGAGGTGAGTGGGAGAGAGAAACAGGGAGGTTTCGGGGAGCCAGAGGGAGGAAGAGGGGGAGGGGCATGGAGGAAGAAGAGCCCAGGGCCCCGGCCGAAGCAAGCTGAGGGGGCCCAGCGCCCGCCCACCTTACTTTCCTTTTTTTTAACCGAGGCCCACAAGGTGAAGTGACTTGCCCAGGGTCACACAGCTAGGCAGTGTCTGAGGTCACATTTGAACTCAGGCCGTCCAGACTCCAGGCCTGGTGCCACCAACCGGCCCCCCTCCTTACTTTCCATGTACTTCTGGAATATGTCCTCTGGGTTACTGAAGCCGGTGAGCTCAGTCAGCCTCTCCAGCACCTCCTGGTATTTCAGAATGGCCTTCTCATAGGAGGTCTTGCGGAGGCCCTCGGCTGTTTCTCTCTCTGTCGGGCGTTAGCGGTGGGCTGAGCAGGGGCCCGAGCCCAGGCGCTTCCCTTCCCCCCAGCCTCCTCCCGGGGAGGGCCCCTGCTAGGGCCTGCCTTCCCCGCCTCCGCAGCCCCTGAACCCCTCCTGCACAGCGCCCCGCTGTCAAATGGGGGTCCGGCCCTCACCGCGCCTGCGCCGAGCCTCCTGCACCTCCGGGTCCACAAATCTCTCCTGGTTCTTGGCCATCAGGAACTGGTGCAGCTGCTCATAGTGGCACATCTGCCTGTGCACCACCTGCAGCTCCGCGTTGTACTGGCTCACCTCCTTGTCCAGCTTCTCCTGCAGCTGGCTCAGCTTCAGCTGGGCCTCCTCCCTGCCCAGAGCACCCATGGGAGGGGGGGCCTCGGGGAGGGCCACACGGGCACCCTGTGAGGTTGGGGGCCTCGGGGAGGGCCACACGGGCACCCTATGAGGTTGGGGGCCTCGGGGAGGGCCACACGGGCACCCTGCAGGGCTGGGGGCCTCGGGGAGGGCCACACGGGCACCCTATGAGGTTGGGGGCCTCGGGGAGGGCCACACGGGCACCCTATGAGGTTGGGGGCCTCGGGGAGGGCCACACGGGCACCCTGCAGGGCTGGGGGCCTCGGGGAGGGCCAACAAAGGCACCTGGGAGCCAGCCCACATGAACTCGAGGAAGGTCTGAGCTGTGGTCACAGAGAGGGCCCCAGAGTCACAGAGAGAAAGGCCTGGCTCGGATCCCAGGGAGCACCCCAACACACTGATCTGAGGGGGGCTGGCTCCCCGCCACCCAGCACCCCAAACACACAGGGCTGCTTCTCTCAGAAGCCTCCAGGGACACACAGAGGAGGCCTCCTTGCTGGCCAGGGTCCCAGGGGCCTCCCAGGCCCACACTGGCAGGAGGGGATGAGCTCTCCTGGAGCTGCCCCAGGCCCTGTGTCCACACTTTGGGGGCACGCCAGGGAAAAGCCAAAGGTTACCTGGCATCAAAGGCCATGTTGGAATTGTCAATGTGGGATCGAATGTTGGCCCGGATGTCACTCAGCTCCTTCTCAGCAGTTAGAGACATGGGAATGGATGGCAAGTGGGTGTGAGAGGGAGGCTGGGGCCAACCCCCCCACCCCCGCCCAGGGGTGCACCTCCCCCACCCCCGCCCAAGGGTGCACCTCCCCCACCCCCACCCAGGGGTGCGCCTCCCCCACCCCCACCACCGCCCCCTGCCCAGGGGTGCACCTCCCCCACCCCCACGCCCCAGGGGTGCACCTCCCCCCACCCCACCCAGGGGTCTAGTCTAGGCCCTGACCTTCCTCAGCTGCTGGTCAAGGTGCAGGAAGCGCTTCCTCTGAGTGTGCAGCAGAGTCATCTCTTCCCGGAGGATCCTGTTCTTCACCAGCTGGGTGTCAAAGCGCGTGTTGGCCTGCAGGGCACAGGGGGTCAGGGGGCTGGCCTTGCCACTCCTCTGGGCCCCCAGGGCCCCACACTCACTCGGTCCAGCTGGTTCTCCAAGATCTTCACCCTGTGCAAGCCCTGGGCCTTCTTCTCCATGACCAGGCTCGTGCCTCTGAGCTCCTTCTGCTGATCCAGGACTCGAGCTTCCCACTTGGCGATCTGGGGCCCAGGTGGAGCCATGGAGAAGGGGCTCTGCCCATTGTCAGCTCCCCAGCCCATGAGGGAGGCTCCCAAGGCCCCCCAGCCCAGGAGGAGGCTCCCAAGGCCCCCCAGTCCATGAGGGAGGCTCCCAAGGCCCCCTAGCCCATGAGGAGGCTCCCAAGGCCCCCCAGCCCATGAGGAGGCTCCCAAGGCCCCCCAGCCCATGAGGAGGCTCCCAAGGCCCCCCAGCCCATGAGGAGGCTCCCAAGGCCCCCCAGTCCATGAGGGAGGCTCCCAAGGCTCCCCAGCCCATGAGGGATGCTCCCAAGGCCCCCCAGTCCATGAGGGAGGCTCCCAAGGCCCCCCAGCCCATGAGAGAGGCTCCCAAGGCCCCCCAGCCCATGAGGGATGCTCCCAAGACCCCCCAGCCCATGAGGGAGGCTCCCAAAGCCCCCCAGCCCATGAGGAGGCTCCCAAGGCCCCCCAGTCCATGAGGGAGGCTCCCAAGGCCCCCCAGTCCATGAGGGACACTCCTAAGACCCCCCCCAGCCCATGAGGGAGGCTCCCAAGGCCCCCCAGTCCATGAGGGACACTCCTAAGACCCCCCCAGCCCATGAGGGAGGCTCCCAAGGCCCCCCAGCCCAGGAGGAGGCTCCCAAGGCCCCCTCTCAGTCCATGAGGGAGGCTCCCAAGGCCCCCCAGTTCATGAGGGAGGCTCCCAAGGCCCCCCAGTCCATGAGGGAGGCTCCCAAGGCCCCCCAGCCCATGAGAGAGGCTCCCAAGGCCCCCCAGCCCATGAGGGATGCTCCCAAGACCCCCCAGCCCATGAGGGAGGCTCCCAAAGCCCCCCAGCCCATGAGGGATGCTCCCAAGACCCCCCAGCCCATGAGGGAGGCTCCCAAAGCCCCCCAGCCCATGAGGAGGCTCCCAAGGCCCCCCAGTCCATGAGGGAGGCTCCCAAGGCCCCCCAGCCCATGAGAGAGGCTCCCAAGGCCCCCCAGCCCATGAGGGATGCTCCCAAGACCCCCCAGCCCATGAGGGAGGTTCCCAAAGCCCCCCAGCCCATGAGGAAGCTCCCAAGGCCCCCCAGTCCATGAGGGAGGCTCCCAAGGCCCCCCAGTCCATGAGGGACACTCCTAAGACCCCCCCCAGCCCATGAGGGAGGCTCCCAAGGCCCCCCAGTCCATGAGGGACACTCCTAAGACCCCCCCAGCCCATGAGGGAGGCTCCCAAGGCCCCCCAGCCCATGAGGAGGCTCCCAAGGCCCCCCAGCCCATGAGGAGGCTCCCAAGGCCCCCCAGCCCATGAGGAGGCTCCCAAGGCCCCCCAGTCCATGAGGAGGCTCCCAAGGCTCCCCAGCCCATGAGGGATGCTCCCAAGGCCCCCCAGTCCATGAGGGAGGCTCCCAAGGCCCCCCAGCCCATGAGAGAGGCTCCCAAGGCCCCCCAGCCCATGAGGGATGCTCCCAAGACCCCCCAGCCCATGAGGGAGGCTCCCAAAGCCCCCCAGCCCATGAGGAGGCTCCCAAGGCCCCCCAGTCCATGAGGGAGGCTCCCAAGGCCCCCCAGTCCATGAGGGACACTCCTAAGACCCCCCCAGCCCATGAGGGAGGCTCCCAAGGCCCCCCAGCCCATGAGGGAGGCTCCCAAGGCCCCCCAGCCCATGAGGGAGGCTCCCAAGGCCCCCCAGTTCATGAGGAGGCTCCCAAGGCTCCCCAGCCCATGAGGGAGGCTCCCAAGGCCCCCCAGTCCATGAGGGAGGCTCCCAAGGCCCCCCAGCCCATGAGGGATGCTCCCAAAGCCCCCCAGCCCAGGAGGAGGCTCCCAAGGCCCCTCCCCCCCAGGCTGTGGCTGCTGGCCGGCCCCACCTGTTGGTCCAGCTTCTTCAGGTACTGCTGCTCTTTGATCACCTCCTTGTAGAGATGCTGCCGGCGGGCCAGGAGGCTCTTGACGTCCTTCTCGAGCTCCGTCTCCAGGGCCTTCTGGGCCTGGCTCTGAATGATTTTCATCTTCGTTTGGATCTCAGCCTGCTCCTGCTGCAGCCGGTTGATCTCCACCCTGAGGGGGGCAGAGGGCGCTAAGGGGGGGCCGGCCCGAGGGGGGCCTCCGGCATGGCTGCCCGGCCCAGGGCCCCGCCGCGGTGCCGCCTGCTCACATCTGCTTGTGGATCAGCTGCTGCGTCTCCTTGGTGTAGGCCTGCCGCTCTGCCTCCATGACCCGGCACTGTCTCTGCAGGCGGCTCAGCTCCATCTCTGCGGGGCGGGGGGCGGGGCGGCCGGCTCAGCTGGAGGGCCCGGCCGGGCGCCGCTCCGACCCCCCACTGCGAGCACCTACCCGAGCTGTCCATGTAACCCTCACTGTCCTCCGAGCGCACGCTGCTGGCTCCCAGCGGCATGGTGGCTGAAGGGAAAGGGTACTAAGGTGGCCGGGGGCCGCGGATGCGCCGCGGCTGGGGCAGGGGCATGGGGCGGCCACCCAGGCCCTACCTGGCTAGACGCGGGCCTCGCCCGCCCGGCTTCTCAGTTGCGGTCTGGGTTGCTTGGGCGACAGGGTCAGCAGGATTAGGGAGGCTGGGCTGGGCGGGGGCTCCTCCCTCCTGCTCCCCCCGCCCCCTGACTTTTGGGGGTGTCGGGAGGCGGGGTCACAACGCCTCTTCCCGAGCCTAGCCGAGGGCAGGTGGTCAAGGCCAGGGGGCGCGGCCGAGTCGGGGGGAGGTCCTGGGGCTGAGGTCGGGGCAGGGAGACTGAGGGACATGGTGAAGGATCAGAGCGGGGCCCTGGAGCTGGGGGCCAAGGGGCGGGGGCGGGGGCAGGGGAGGAGCTGGGGCGGGGTTAAATGGGAGATTGAGAACGACGGGTGGGACTGGGGTTTCTTGGGGGAAGGGCTTGAGGGGGAATCCAGCGGGGCTGAAGCCGGAGGTTAAGGGGGAGGGACTGGAGGTGGGGTGGGCGGGGCTGAGGGGAGGGGCTTAGTGGGAGATTGGGGAAGGCCTGAGAGGGAGAAGGGGGTGGAAGCTGGGGTTTAAAGAGGGTCCAGGAGGACGGAGAGGTTGTAGGAGACGCAGCCTAGGGGCTGAGTGGGAGGAGTTGCTGAGGGGGCGGGGCTTAGGGCTCCAGCGCTCTTCATATGGGGGTGGTAAATGGGCCGTAGGTAGGTGAAAGAGAACCGCTCACCTCCTTCTTCCCTCCCTCCCTCCCTGGAGCCCTGCCTACTGTGCCTGCACACCAACAGTCGGAGCAAGGGGCGGGGCCCGCGTCCTGGGCTCCTCCTTCGCGTCCCCCTTATTGGTGGGATGGAAATCGGCCTCGCCCCGCCCCCTCCACGTGCTGCCCTCCCGCTGCTTCCAGTGGCTGGGCCTCGAAGGCTGCCTGGCTGGCGGGCTGGCAAGCAGGGCAGGCGGGCAGGCTGTTGGCCAGCTCCGGGCTCCGCTCGGTTCCCCCCCAGCACAGGGCGTGCCCGCGAGCTGCCTGCGGTTTCCTGTGAGAGGAAGCAGTAGACCTCGCTGTCCTCCTGAGGCCTGCTGCCTGAGGTTGGGCGGATCAGCCTCGACCCTCCTAGCCACCCTGGCCCCGGACGCCCACCTGCCCGCTCGGCACAGCCCCCTCCGCTACAAAGGTTCTAACGGCATCGGTATTAGATCTGGCTCTGGGCTTCCAGGAGTGCTGCTGGTTATCCAAGAAAGTCAGAGGAACTGAGTTCAAGTTCTGCCTCACGAAATGGGCAAGTCCCTTTCTGGGTCGGCCTTCCACAGCCAGTTCCTGGTTTTCTCCAAGCCGGGCTGAGGAGCGGGTTTGTAGCAGAGCTTCCAGCAGGCAGCGGGAACCCGTGGAAGCTTCTTGGATGGAGTGGACCTGGCCTGGGCCCAGGGCAGAGGGCAGCCCTTACTTCCCAGGCCTCCCGGGCCGCGCACACTCGGCGAGCAGGTCCCCAAGGGCCTGGTGGCCCAGCTCGCCACCCTACCAAGTGGGCTCGGCTATTCCTCTTGGGCCCAGCCCAAGGGCTGCCGGGCCTTCCTACCTCTTGGTACAGGCCGGAGGTACGCGCTGACGCCGAGGTCCACAGCAGCTGCCCCCCTTCACTCCCATCTCCGGAGGGATCCAGATAGCTGCTGCTCCTTCTAACCCTCACCTTCTGTCTTAGTAGGCATCAAAGACGGAAGAATGGCGAGGGTGAGGCAACAGGGCTTAAGTGACTTGTCCAGGCCACACAGGTATTGAAGCCAGGCCTAGCTCCCCCCTTCTGCAGCCTTTGACTCGGCTGATGAGTCTCTCCTCTCCAGGTTTTCAGGACCCTTTCCTGGTTCTCCTCTGTTGGATCCTCCTCCACATCATGCCCTCTGACTGTGGGTGTCCCTCAGGGTCCACTTTCTGTTCTCCCTTTATAGCACTTTCCTTGGTGATCTCATCAGCTCCCATCAATTTAATCCCCGCCTCGATGCTGATGATTCTCAAATCTCCCTCTCCTGCCTCAGTTTCCCTGCTGACCTCCAGGCTCCCATTTCCAACTGCCTGTCAGACATCGGAAAGCCATGTCCAAAATAGAGCTTGTGCTCTTTCCCGGAAACCCTCCCCCTTCCTCCTGCTCCCAGGCTAGGAGGCCCTCTCCATCCGTTACTGTCATCCCACCCCCATTTCCAAGCTGTTGCCAAGCCCTCAGCACCCCAGGCCTGGACTACTGCAATAGCTGCTGGAACTGGGGCGCCTCCCTGTTCCAATCCAGTTAGCGTGATTTTCCCAGAGTACGAGTCTGACCCCATCATCCCCCATCCAAGAAACCCAGAATCAAGTCCTGGAATCGAATCCTCTTCTGCATTTAAAGCCCTTCAATCCCTGCCCCTCCTGCCTCGATCCCCAACATGTGGGCCTCTAGTCCCCATTTCTTCCCCTCAGTGATTTCCTATTTAGCCTCCATATAAGGGCTCCCTTTATTCAGCTGGGGTCTCCCTCCCACAGCAGATCATAAGCTCCTGGAGGCCAGAATTACCCTGCAGCTTCTCTGATGTCCTCAGCCCTTAGCCCAGTGCCCAGCTCATAGCAGGGACTGAATAAGCATTGAACGAGTGTCTGCCTGACTTCCCAAAGCATCCTCCTGAGGCCCCACCACTCTGCTTTCCAGCTACCTTCCAGGGCCTGGGCTCAGAGGCTTGGGGCAGAGAAAGCCCAAGACACACATCTGGAGGAGGCAAAGGAATGATGAGAGAGAGCAACGCATAGACAACGAGAGGGAGAGAGTGGAGAGAAAATGGAGAGGGAAAGACACAGGGAGGAGAGAGGGAGAGACAGAGACAGAGAGGGGAAGAGAGACAAGAGGAGAGAGGGAGAGACAGAGACAGAGAGGGGTTAGAGACAGAGACAGAGAGGGGAAGAGAGACAGAAAGAGAAGAGAGGGAGAGACAGAGAGGGGAAGAGAGACAGAAAGAGGAGAGAGGGAGAGACAGAGACAAAGAGGGGAAGAGAGACAGAAAGAGGAGAGAGGGAGAGACAGAGACAGAGAGGGGAAGAGAGACAGAAAGAGGAGAGAGGGAGAGACAGAGAGGGGAAGAGAGACAGAAAGAGGAGAGAGGGAGAGACAGAGACAAAGAGGGGAAGAGAGACAGAAAGAGGAGAGAGAGGAAGAGAGACAGAAAGAGGAGAGAGGGAGAGACAGAGAGGGGAAGAGAGACAGAAAGAGGAGAGAGGGAGAGACAGAGACAGAGAGGGGAAGAGAGACAGAAAGAGGAGAGAGACAGAGACAGAGAGGGGAAGAGAGACAGAAAGAGGAGAGAGAGGAAGAGAGACAGAAAGAGGAGAGAGGGAGAGACAGAGAGGGGAAGAGAGACAGAAAGAGGAGAGAGGGAGAGACAGAGACAGAGAGGGGAAGAGAGACAGAAAGAGGAGACAGAGACAGAGAGGGGAAGGGACAGAGGAGAGAGGGGGAGGCAGAGACAGAGAGGGGAAGAGACAGAGGAGAGAGGGGGAGGCAGAGACAGAGAGGGGAAGAGAGACAAGAGGAGAGAGGGAGAGACAGAGACAGAGAGGGGAAGAGAGACAGAAAGAGGAGAGAGGGAGAGGCAGAGACAGAGAGGGGAAGAGACAGAGGAGAGAGGGGGAGAAAGGGAAAGAGAAATCAGAGAGGAGAAGAGAGAAGGAAGGAGAGCTAGAAATGGAACCAGAAGAGAGAGGCAAAAACAGCAGACTTTAGATGAGGGTGTGTGATTCCATGGAAGCTGGGGGCCCTCCCAGGCTTTTCCTGCTCCTAAGTAAAAGGAGAGTAAGAGTAGATATCCGGGAGGCAGAGGAGAGATACCCAGACAGAGACGCGGGCAGAGGGAGAGGGAGAGAGCTTTGGCCCAGGCAGACTAGGGAGTGGGTCTTCAGAGGAGGAAGGAAGAAGGGAGGGAAGCAGGGAGAGGAGGGAAGAAGGCGGGGGCCGGACAGGGGGTGGAGGGAAGGAGGGAGAGAGCAGGGCGGGGCAGGGAGGCCAGAAGGGGGAGCGGGCTTTCGCTCAGACTTCCTCTGGCTGCGCTGGGTAAGTGCTCCCGTTATTTGGACTGGGTGGAGAGAGGAAGGCGCCCTCGAGACTGCCAAGACCCCATCTGCCTTCAAGCACCTTCTACCTGGCCAAAGAGAGGGCGAGAGGCCCCGACACTCAGTAGGTGTGGGGAGGGGAGGGGGGGCTGGGGGCAGAGGCCACATTCCTTGGGACCCACTGAGGGCCCTGGGGCAGGGGTGGAGGCCGTCCTGCGGGACACCCCAGCTGTCTGCCCGCCTCCATCCTCTGGGCATCGGGCTTCTGGGCTGCCCTTCCTGGACCAGAGACCCCAGGGCTCCCCATCTCCCCGCTTCTGCAGCTGGCTGGCCAGTTCTCCCCAGGGGCCCAGGTGTCTCTCCAGTGAACTCCCTCCCTCCCTCCGGGCACTGGGCTTCCCTGCCTCGGTCGGTCTCCCGGGATCCCCACTGGGCGGGGCTGCTTCTCTCTGGGGGGAGAGAAGGGGGTGAGTCACCGTGACTCACTGACCCCCACCGGGGCAGGAGAGGAGCGGAAGAGAGCCGAGTGGAGGTGTGGGCCGGGGGCTGTGCCCCACCCCAGCTCTGAGGCCGGGAATCAGGGGAGGAACTAGGAGGGGCAGCTTTGGAGCCTGTGCCTGGGGAAGGTCCCGTCCAGCCCCAGCTCACCCCGCTGCCCGCCTTCCCCAGAGCCCAGGGCTTCCCCCCAGGTTTCCCCGGTCCCCACGTGTGCCCCCCGCCCTCGCCCTCCCGCAGACTCAGAGCGCCATGTCCCTGCTGCTGCTGGTCGTCTCTGCCTTGCACATCCTCATCCTCATCCTCCTCTTCGTGGCCACCCTGGACAAGGTGAGACCCCGGAGCCAGCAGGTTCCAGCAGGAAACATTTATTGAGGCCCCTGCGGGCAGGCAGGGCAGGGCAGGGGGCACCGGCCTGGGCGGCCTAGAGGGAGGCAGGGAGCGGGAGCCGCCCGTCGGCCCCCCCAACCCGCCTCCTCTTGGGGATCCTTTCTGCACCCAGTCCTGGTGGATCCTCCCCGGGAATCACTCGCTGAACCTTTGGAAGGAATGTGTGGCATCCCTGAACCAGTCGGAGGTCTGGGAATGCAGAAGCGTCAGTGAAGATGGTGAGGGCGCCCCCCCCCCCCCAGCCATCGGCCCGCTTCGGTTCTGGGGGTGCGCTGGGCGGGGCGGGGCCCGCTGGATGGGGAGGTCCCGGGTTCGAGGGGGCCTCGGCAGCACTGATTCTCGCCCCGGGGCGGGCTGTCTTCCCTGCAGGCTGGCTGAAGGCCGTCCAGGCCCTCATGGTGCTGTCGCTCATCTTCTGCTGCCTGTCCTTCATGCTCTTCATGTTCCAGCTGTACACCATGAGGCGGGGGGGCCTCTTCTACGCCACCGGCCTGTGCCAGTTCTGCACCAGTGAGTGACGGGCCGGGGGGCGGCGGGGCCGGCCGGGGCCGCCCTGACGCCCTCCTCTCCCTCCCAGGCCTGTCCGTGTTCAGCGGGGCCCTCATCTACGCCATGCACGTCCAGGAGATTCACCAGGCCCGGCCCTCGGGGGGCTCCTTCGGCTACTGCTTCGCCCTCGCCTGGGTGGCCTTTCCCCTGGCGCTGGCCAGCGGCCTCATCTACATCCACCTGAGGAAGCGAGAGTGAGCCGGGCCGCCCAGCCGCCCGGCCCGCTCGCCCCTCGGGCTCCGGCTCCTCTTTCCCTCTGCTCTCTTCCAGCCTGGCCCTCCTGCCCTGCGCTTCCCGCCCCGTACCCGGACCGTTGGGCTGGGCCAGGAGTCAAGGCCTTGGTTCAGATCTAGCAAGGGCCCCGAGCAAGTCTCTTGACCCGTTTGCCTCGGTGGGCCACCCCTCCCTGGAGACATGGGGAAGGTGCCAGGGCGAGGGGCTCCGTCCTGGCCACCCGGCCTCAGGCACGTGGCTGCCCCCGGGCCCTGCTCCAGTGGCTCGGAGGGAGCCTGGCGGCGCCGCCCCAAGCCCAGCCCAGACTCGCTCTGGACCTCCAGCGCAATGAGACATAACGCAGTCCGATACAGGAGATCTAATCAGTTAAAGCGCTTTGTAACCTCTGAGTAAACTTTGTCTAAACCGCGGCTCCCATGATCATTGCGAGGCCCCCCACCCCAGCAGGCTTTCCTCGTCGGTGGTCCTTCCTGTGGCCGCAGTCCTGGGCGAAGGGGAGCCAGGAGGGCTTGGTGGCCCCCAGGCACCCCGCCTGCCCACCGAGGCTCCGGGCCCTTCCCCTAGAGGGGTGTAAACAGTTTATTCTTTGGGGAGCTGGGCAGATGGGCACATCCGGAGTGCACGTGGGGCAGGATGGAGTCAGAGGTAGCGCGGCAGACGTGGGTATCAGTCTGGGGAAGATGGTGGCGCTGGCACAGGCCCACAAGCTGTGGGCAGTTCCCTCCCCAAGAGGCCAGCGGCAGCAGGGAGAAGGGGCCCCGGGCTGTGCCAGGGCCACGGCCCCTCTTCATCCCCGGGGAAGAGGGGAGCCTTTGGCTCGGAGTCACGGCCATCCCGGAGGCCAGCGAGGCGGCTCATTCTCTGCTTGGCTGGATGTCGGGAGGCTGGGCAGGCTGGAAGGGCCTGAGGCTTTTGCCCAGATTGGCTGGTGGGCCAGGGGGCATGTTGCGGGGCAGGGCTTCCAGGTGGCTGAGGGCCCGGGCCCCGTTGAAGGTCACTTCGCAGCCTGTGCGGGCTAGGAGCCAGGTCTCTACCGAGCGCTGCAGCCACCTAGCGTTCTCTAGGGGAAGGAAGGAGCCAGAGGGCAGGGGGTGAGCCCGAGGGCCGTGGAGGCCCGGCCTGGGCGTCCAGGGAGTGGGGAGCCACTTACCCTGGGGAGGCCCATGCTCCCTCCGTGACATGAAGCTGTGGGCCAGCAGCACTTCCTTGGCGTGCTCCTCCTGGGCCCGCAGCACCAGGGCCGTGATCAGCTCCGAATTGTTGGACGTGCTCCGGAAGTAGAGCATGTGGGCCAGCTCCAGGGCCTGGAGATTTCGCTTCTGGCCAAACATCTGGGTGGGGAGGCAGGAGGGACCCAGTGGGAGTACTGTCCAGTGCATCCACTCATTCATTCATTCATTCCAACAAGCATTCACTGGTTTCTAGAAGGCCGAGAAGCCCCTCCTAGAGCTCAGGCTACTCCAAGCAGACTCGGAATGCCAGGAACCTTGATGGAGCCCATCTGTTCACCCACTCCTTTCACCCTCCCATTCACTCTCCCATTTACCCACCCATTTCACCCACCCATTCACCCTCCCATTCACCTACCCATTTCACCCTCCCATTCATCCATCCATTCACCATTCATCCATCCATTCACCCATCCATTTCACCCACCTATTTCACCCACCCATTCATCCATCCATTCACCCTCCCATTCACCTACCCATTTCACCCTCCCATTCACCCACCCATTCACCATTCACCCACCCATTCACCCATCCATTTCACCCACCTATTCATCCATCCATTCACCCACCCATTCACCCATCCATTTCACCCACCCATTCACCATTCACCCACCCATTCACCCATCCATTTCACCCACCTATTTCGCCCATCCATTTCACCCACCTATTCATCCATCCATTCACCCACCCATTCACCCATCCATTTCACCCACCCATTCACCATTCACCCACCCATTCACCCACCCATTCACCCATCCATTTCACCCACCTATCTCGCCCATCCATTTCACCCACCCATTCACCCACCTATTTCGCCCATCCATTTCACCCACCCATTCACCCATCCATTTCACCCACCTATTTCGCCCATCCATTTCACCCACCCATTCACCCTCCCATTCACCCATCCATTTCACCCACCTATTTCGACCATCCATTTCACCCACCCATTTCACCCACCCATTAATCCATCCATTCACCCACCCATTCACCATTCACCCATCCATTTCACCCACCTATTTCGCCCACCCATTCATCCATCCATTTCACCCACCCATTCACCCTCCCATTCACCCACCTATTTCACCCACCCATTCACCCTCCCATTCACCCACCCATTTCACCCACCCATTCATCCATCCATTTCACCCACCCATTCACCCACCCATTCACCCATCCATTTCGCCCATCCATTTCACCCACCCATTCACCCACCTATTTCACCCACCCATTCACCCACCTATTTCACCCACCCATTCACCCACCTATTTCACCCACCCATTCACCCACCCATTCACCCTCCCATTCACCCATCCATTCATCCATCCATTTCACCTGCCTATTCACCCATTCATTCAACACAAGGTGGCAGCCTTGAGGGAGACAGGGACACCATGTCCATGATGATGAAGGCGGGCTCCCGAGGCCCTGGGCTCAGCCCTCCGTCTCCTGCTCCCTAGCTCTAGGACTCAGCCCTAGTCTCCTTAAGCATAAAAACAGTGGTTGGGCCAGATGACCTCCAAGGCCCCGCTAACTCTACCACTGAGGAACGAATTCCTGGGTTCCAGAAGATCTAAAGACAACACATTCCAATCCCATTCCCTCATCTGTTGGGCCATGACGACTCTAAGACCACCAGGGCAGAGATCATACCATCAAATTCAACTCTCATTTTACAGATGAGTAAACTGAGGCAGCTCTTAGAGATCACCGAGCTCAACATTCTCCTTTTCCAGATAGGAAGCTGAGGCTCAAGTCGGGAAAGGCTTTGTTTGTAGCCACCCCACACCCCCAGCTGATTGGTGGCAGAGGTGGCCTGGGGAGACGGGGCTGGGAGCTTGGCACGGGGCTTACCTTGGAAGCACGGCGGGCCATGAAGACGGCAAAGAACAGCAGGAACAGGGAGGTGGCCACCTTGAGAGCGGAGAGGAGCACCATGCCCACATTGACGAAGAATATCAGGCCCGAGATCAGGAGGGTCACGTTGAGCAGGGCCCGCTGCAGGGTGGGTGTCCGCACCTTCACCACTGGGAGTAGCTGCTCCAGCCCCTCCAGGGGGGTGTCTTTGAAGCTCTTCAGCACCAGGTGACCCCGCTTCGTGCGGGCAGCCACCACCACCCGCTTAAAATAACGCCTGAGCCCAAAGGGCACAGTCAGGAGTTCCCCCAGCACTGACAAGCACCTCCCCTCTCCCACTCCCAGAAAGCAAGACCGGGCAGGCAGCTCAAGACCTTCAACCTCCCTGGGCCTCCTGGAAAACCAAGGGGGAACCTGCCGGGCTACCATCCCTTCTCGCTCTGAGTTCAGGACTGATCCCAGCTGTTAGTTACTACCTGGGTGACCTTAGGTAAGTGACTTCCCTGGACCTCTGCTCCCCCCCAGAAAAATGAGGGGGTTGGGCTCGAGCATCTCTGAGGACTCTGGAGCTCTAGGCTTGCTGTGTGGCCCTGGCCAGATCCCTGGCCATTTCTGGGCCTCGGTCTGCTCTTCTGTAAAACGAGGGGATCGAACTAGAGATTCTCTGAGGCAGCTGGCCTGACCCTGGGCCGGAATGCCCCTTCTTCCTCTCTCTCCTAGTCTGGGTGGGCCTCTCTGGGGCCGCTTCTGCTCCCCCACCCCGACCCCGGGGCTCGAGCTCCGGCTGCTCCCCACCCCGAGCCCCAACGGTGGCTCTCGTGCTCACCGCTCTGCAGGAGGCGACTTGGTAAAGAAGCCCCGTTCGGAGCCCACCATGGACTTGCGGGGGAGCCGCCCTACTCGCTGGCCCAGGGCCCAGAACTGCATATAATCATACTGGTCCAGGTTGATGGTTACCTGCGGGCAGAAGGGGCCGGCGTGTAGAGGGCACAGGCGCACGGAGTGTGGCCCCCTCGCCAGCCCCCCACGACGAGGGCCGGGAGCGGCTGGGCTTTCCCCAAAGGCCTCGCTCCACGGTGAGAGGGGAGGCCAACCACTCCCGCGCCCCCTCCCTGCCACGGCCACCCTTCAGAGAGCTTCAATATCCCAACTGCCCGCATGCCGCCCTCCCTATGGGCTCCTTCCCCGAGGCCCAGGCCTCCCCAGCCCCTCGAACAGGCCTCGCGTGTCTCTTCCATTTCTGGCTCGAGCTCCGAGCACGTTTGGGCTTCGTGCCTCACTTTCCCTCCTCTCTCACTTCTCACCCGCCGTAACGTGGTTGGGCCTCCTCGCCCCCCCAGACGGTTCCCGGCTTCACTCTTGGGGAGGTATGTGATGCTGTCTGCGAGGGGCTAATCCCTCCTCTGAGGATCTGTGTGACTCTCTCCTTTTACCTGTCTGGGTGCTCCTTCTGATCCCTGAAGCACCCTTCTCCCTAGCTCCTGACCCCCACCCCATCTGGGCTGCCTGGCCAGAAAAGCGACATGGGAGATGTTGCAGAGGAGCCCAGGGACATACAGCTAGCAAGGCGCTGAGGCTGGATTTGAACTCGGGCCTTCCTGACTCCAGGCCTGGCACTCTCTCCACTGTGCCACCGAGCTACCCTAGCATGGGCATCACTCCTCCCTCCTCCCTTTGCTAAATCGTCACTGGTGTCCCCCATCCATCTTGGGTCAGTGTTACCCAGGCTGTCTTGGGATTCCTTCTCTCTCTACTTTCTGGAACATCTCGGAGGCTCCCAATGGGTTCAATCTCAACACAGATGGGAAAGCCGCAACATCCAGCCCTTGCTGAGCTCCAGTCCCACCATGTCTACTGCCTCTTGGACATCTCCAATGGGATGTCTCACAGGCAACTCAAACTCAGAGGTCCCCGGCCAAACGTATCTTCCTCCTGCCCCAGAGCCATCCCTCTTCCTACTTTCCCTACCTCTTCTGAGGGCCCCAGACCCTCGTCCACTGACACAGAGTCCACTGAGGGCCAGATCTCACCCTTTCTTCCTCCACCACTCTCACCTCCAGCCCCTGGTCAGCACTCCAGCTCTGGTCCTCTGATTCCTTAGTTGGGTGATTGCAGTAGATTGACTCACTCACTCCTTCCTTCCTTCCTCCCTTCCTTCCTCCCTCCTTCCCTTCCTTCCTTCCTCCTTCCCTTCCTTCCTTCCTTCCTTCCCTGCTTCCTTCCTTCCCTCCCTGCTTCCTTCCTTTCCTTCCTTCCTTCCTTCCGTCCTCCCTCCCTTCCTCCCTCCCTCCCTCCCTCCCTTCCTTCCTTCCTTCTGTCCTCCCTCCCTTCCTTCCTTCCTTCCTTCCTTCCTTCCTTCCTTCCTTCCTTCCTTCCTTCCTTCTTCCCTTCCTTCCTCCCTCCCTCCCTTCCTTCTTTCCTTCCTTCCTTCCTTCCTTCCTTCCTTCTGTCCTCCCTTCCTTCCTTCCTTCCCTCCCTCCCTGCTTCCTTCCTTTCCTTCCTTCCTTCCTTCCTTCCTTCCTTCCTTCCTTCCTTCCTTCCTTCCTCCCTCCCTTCCTTCCTTCCTTCCTCCCTTCCTTCCTCCCTCCCTTCCTTCCTTCCTCCCTTCCTTCCTCCCTCCCTCCCTCCCTTCCTTCCTTCCTTCCTCCCTCCCTTCCTCCCTCCCTTCCTTCCTTCCTTCCTTCCTTCCTTCCTTCCTTCCTTCCTTCCTTCCTTCCTTCCTTCTTTCCACATTCCACAACCCTGACCCCCTTTCCACCTTAGAATCAACACTAAGTATTGGTTCCAAGGCAGAAGAATGGTAAGGGCTAGGCAATGGGGGTTAATGACAGCAATAGGTTGCTTTTAAAACATATTTGTTTATTTTGACTGCAATAGACTTCTAATCCATCTCCCTGAATCCGGTCTCTGCCCTCTCTAAAACATGCTCACACCGTGGCTCCAGCTCTGACCACATTACTCCCCTGCTCTACAGATTTCAATGACTCCCTAATGCTCGAGGATCAAGTACAAATCCTCCCCTTAGCGGAGTGCCTCTGGCAGGCGGCCCGTGGGGGGCTCTTTCACACACTCTGTTCCAGCCAAGGGGGCCTCCCTGTCTTGGCCCAGGGGGTCCCTCCTGCCTACCATGAACTCCTCTTCACCTCAAAGAATCTTTCATTTCCTTCAAGCTCAGCTCAGGCACCACTTCCGACAGGAGACTTTTTGAACCCTGACAGACGCTAATTCCTGCTGCTGTTACATCTGCTCGGCAGAGATTCTGAACTTTATCTTCTGGGACGTGGTGTCACCCCCAAATGGAGTGCGAGCATTTGGGTCTTCGCATCGGCGGGGTGTGGGACATAGAAGGGACTTAAAAACTGCCAGCTGCCGGACTGCCTCGGGGCTCCTCTTCCCTAGCAGAAGTTCCTTCTCCAGAGACCCAGGTGCAGAACAAGGGTGGGAGGGGCTGCTACCTGAACCTCATCCTGTGGATGGTGGACAACAAGGGCGTAGGCCAGGGCATCCTCCGACAGCGGGGAGAAGTTCGCCTGATCCAGCAGCGGCTCCAGGGCCCTGAGAACCTCCTGCTCTTTGGCCAGGCGCTGGGGATCCGAGAGGGAGGGCTTATCCAGATTTTCCCGGTCTGGATTGATGGGGTCATACAGCGCCTGGGAAAGGGGGGAGAGACTCAGGCTAGGGCCAGCTTGCAGGACGGGGCTGACCCTGTACGGCTACCATTCAGAGCCTCCTCCCCTGTGGCATCCCAGGTCACTCCTGACAGTCCGGGAAGCCCAGCCGTCATGCTCTCCTGTCCACTCGGGAGTCCTCACCTGCAGCTGGGTTAGGATGCGGTTATACTGATACAGAATGCTTAAGTCAACCTGGGATGCAAACTCCAGAAGTGCAGCTTTGGCAGAAGAGCTGGAGTGAAACTCCTGAGAAGGGAAAACTGGACATTGTTGTCGCTGCTGGGAGACCTCTTCTACCAGGATAGCTGGGAAATAAGGGGCATGGGGGAGGTGGGAGGGGCTCCAGGGAGCTGTGGTTCCCTGGCAGGTACCCAGAAAGTTGGAAACTACAACTCCCAGCATCCCTTGGGGCAGTCACTTCAGCGCCCCAAAGTCCCCAGAACCCCCTGAAATTTTAGTTTGCTCCAGCACCTCGCCCCTCCCAGCTGTGAACTAAACTGCAAGGGGGCGTCTGCTGAACCAATTCTGGTGTTTGGTGGAAACTACAACTCCCAGCAAGGTCCGGGAGCAGCTTCTCTGGGCCAGGGAGGGATGGGGGCTTTGATTGCCCCAGGGGCTGCTGGGAGTTGTAGTTCCCCAGATAACCTGAAGGAGGAGCTGCAGCAGCTGGTCCTTGGAGAAGGGGATGAAGCGCTCTTGATACTGCTGGGCCCAGTTCCGGGGTTCCGTGGGATTCCACATCTTCCGATATTCCCCCATCTTGATGATCAGGGAGGAGTGGGGCCGGGAAGCAGCCTCGGAGGACCAGGGCCTCAGTGGGGGCCGGGGGCAGCCCCACCACCCGGCCCCCCAGGCTGCCCGGGCTGCCCGGAGCATGCTGAGTGCCAGCTCCCTGCGGTGGGGGCGGGGGGAGGACCACAGGGCCGGCGCTACATGGCAAAAGTAGAGACTCAAATGGAACCACAGAGCACGGGCGCCCTTCCCACGGCCTCCCCCTCGGCCCTAGGGTCAGCCCCGGGCCCAGCCCGCGTCCTGCCCCACAGAGGGCATAAGGTCAGAGGCTAGGAGTCAAAGGTCACAAGCTGGACCACACTTTGTCCCCCTACAGCACGCCCTTTGGGCGAGGAAGCCGGGAAAGCTCTTTCCGGGATGAAGGGTCTGAATGCGTCCTAGGAACCCGAGGACCCCCCAAAACCCTGCAATAAGGGGGCACCCCCCCGCCACAGAAAGCTTTTCTTCCTCCCTCACCTTAGAAAGGTTTGGTTGTCATTGAGCCTGGTGCACATGCGCAGGGCCAGCAACCGGGCCTCCTGGTGGTACTTCATTGGCGGGAAGACGCATGCGCACTCGGGGTGGGGTGGTGCAGTTTCCCTTTAGGTGGCGCTCTGGCTTGCGCATGCGCCGACATGGAGCCGGGGGAGGGTGGATGACGAGCGAGGTCATTCTAGGGAGTGAGCACAGACTATTCCCTCTAGGGACTTCCCTGGGGGGGAAGGGGGGGGATAACATAGGTGAGGTGCGGTTGCGGGACGCATGCGCTAATGACTGAGGATGATTCAGAGGCGCTGGCGCGTGAGATGGCGGAGCTCGCGCACGCCCAAGGCCAACGGCTTCCGAGGCCCCGCCCCGCAGCCCTCAGAGAAGGGGGCAGTGCAGGGGGCGGTGCTTCCTTTCGACCAATAGGCTTTCGACGCGCGGAGAGGAAAAGGCGGGAAAAAGGCGGGTCCGGGGAGAAAGCTGGGGGGGCAGGGAGGT
Source organism: Monodelphis domestica (assembly GCF_027887165.1). NCBI lineage: Eukaryota > Metazoa > Chordata > Mammalia > Didelphimorphia > Didelphidae > Monodelphis > Monodelphis domestica. Next base: position 443,420,768 of record NC_077230.1, read on the forward strand.
CGGGAGGGAGGGGCGAAAGGGAAGGTGAGGGGGAGAACCTCCCCATTTCCTGAGGAGATTCCCCTCCCATTTCAGGGGAGACACCTCTCTCCCAGGGAGTGAATTCCTATTTCCTGAGAAAATTCCCCCCATTCTAAGGGAGAAACTTCAATTCTTGAGGCACTCCCCCCCTCCATGAGACCCCCTCATTCCAAGGGTACACCATCTCCCACTTTAATAGGAAATCTCCCCAAATCTGAGAGGAAGACCCCTTTTCTAAGGCGAGCCATTGCCCTGATTCTGAGGGAAGACTGCAATTCTCAGAGGGGTCCCCCAGTTCTGAAGTAGAGACCCACATTTTCTGAGGAAATTCTTTCAAATAACACCTCTCATTTCCTGATGAGAGGTCTCCAAAGTTCTGAGAGAGACCTCATCATTCTGAAAGACAAGCCTAATATCCTAAGGAGATTCCCATATTTTTCTGGAAGAGATTCCAATTTTGAGGATTGAGCCATCAATATAAGAAAGAGCCCTCATCCCCAAGCAGAGTTTCCCCAGTTCTGAACCAGAAACGAGGCACCCCCCCACCCCATTCTGAAGAAAGATCATTTGATTCTGAAGGGAAAACTTGTTTTAGAGAGAACCCTCAGGTGACACCCTCACCTGAGTGAGATAGCATCCCCTATTTCTAAGGAAGAGAGTCCCCAGTTCTGAAGTGAAGACGCTCCTTCTGAACTAAGTCTCCACTTGAGAAGGGTAGACCACCATTCTGAAGGGAAAGTCCTTATTTCAAAAAGCTACCTACTCATTTCTGTGGGGGAAGACCCCATTCTGAAGAGACACCCTGAATTCTGTGGTGGGTACTCCCCCTCCTAAAAAAATCTTTTCCAATTCTGGGGGTGCTTGGCCTCCATTTTGAGCTAGTGCAGTCTTTCAATGGGCCATGGCCCTTCTTCCCCTCTCCCTATGCTCCTTCCTCCTTCTCTTCCACCTCCAAAGCTCCCCACTCCTCCCATTCTGACCTTTCCTCCTTTTCTCTTTGCCCCTCAGGGGAGATCATCTGAATCGGATTGAAGGGTAGACCAGTACGGCCCAAAGAGGAGAAGGCCCAACATGTATCTTCCTGAGAGCCTCCACATTCTGGCCGATAGTGAGATGGTCCAGTTTGTGAAGAGGCCGAAGACTCTATCTCGAATCTTCGCTGGGGTGAGGCCCCCATCCCCATCCCTGGCCTAACATTACCCTCACCTGGCTGGAGATGCTTCAGGTCTCTTCAGCAGTAATGAGGCAGATGGAACTCCCTTCCATTTCTGCGCAACAAGGCAGGTTTACTAAATCTTCACCAGGTGCCTTGGGCCTGGCTTCCTGAACTTCACCTTCAAGGGACCATCCCTCCCTTCCATTCAAGCATTACTAACTGTGCTGCTACTGTGGGCCAGTCACTTCAGTTCAGTTTCCTCATCAGCCTCCCTTTCTGTCTCCCACCACTTAGCAGAGATTTAGGCACAGAGCAGGCACTTTATTTTTTAATTTTTAAAATTTAGTCAATTTAGAACATTATTCCTTGGTTACATGAGTCATATTCTATCCCTCCCTCGCCTCCCCCTCCCCTTCTAGTAGGTGATGCGCAATTCCACTGGATATTACACGTGTCCTTGATCAGAACCTATCTCCATGTTGTTGATGTTTGCACTAGGATGTTCATTTAGAGTCTACCTCCCCAGCCATATCCCCTCGACCCATGTATTCAAGCAGTTGTTTTTCTTCTGTGTTTCTACTCCCACAGTTCTTCCTCTGAATGCGGATAATGTTCTTTCTCATAGATCCCTCCAAGTTGTTCAGGGTCACTGCATTGCCACTAATGGAGAAGTCCATTACATTTGATCTTCCTACAGTGTATCAGTCTCTGTACATTGTTCTCCTGGTTCTGCTCCTTTCATTCTGCATCAATTCCTGGAGGTCATTCCAGTCTCCATGGAATTCCTCCACTTTATTATTCCTTTAAGCACAATTCCATCACCAACATATACCACAATTCAGCCATTCCCCAATTGAAGGGCATCCCCTCATTTTCCAATTTTTGGCCACCACAAAGAGTGCAGCTATGAATATTCTTGTACAAGTCTTTTTCCTTATAATCTCTTTGGAGTACAAACCCAGCAGTGCTATGGCTGGATCAAAGGGCAGACAGTCTTTTAGCGCCCTTTGGGCAGTTCCAAATTGCCCTCCAGAATGACTGGATCCATTCACAACTCCAGGAGCAATGCATTAATGTCCTATCTTTCAGAGCAGGCACTTTAAATGCCACCTGCTGGTTGTTCTACCTGCTTTACCAGGCTTTAGAGAAGCTATATGAACCCAAAAATGGGAGTTTTTATTTCTCTGCACAAAAGGAAGCATCACTAAGAACCTATGTGTGTGTGTGTGTGTGTGTGTGATGTGTGTGTGTGTGTCTTCATCAAGAGCAGTTAAGGGGGCAGTTGGGTAGCTCAGTGGATTGAGATTCTAAGGCAGAAGGTAAGGGTTAAAAAAGAAAAAAAAGGCAGTTAGTGCCAGACTAACTTTATTTCCTTTTCTGTCAGGATTACTAGACTGGTTGGTAGATCAGAGGAATGCTGTAAATGTAGTTTACCCAGATCTAAGCCAAGCATTCGACAAAGCCTCACCTACTCTATTGTGGACAAGAGGGAAAAATATAGGCTCAGTGATGAAGCAACTGAGTCTCTAAACTCAAAGGCTGCATGACTACTTTCGGAGGATTTAGAACTGCCTAAACCCAAACAGCAGGCATTAAGAGCTTGAGGACAACTTTAAAAGAGGTCTTTGCTAGGTATCTCAGAAACCTATGCTTGGCTCCATGTTATTTTACATGCCTCTCTCTTTCTCTTTCTCTTTTTTAAATTTAACCCTCACCTTCCAGCTTAGAATCAATATTATGAATTGGTTCTCAGAAGATCGACAAGGGCTAGGCAATGGGGGAGAAGTGACTTGCCCAGGGTCACACTGCTAAGAAGTTTCTGAGGCCAGATTTGAGTCCAGGACCTCCCTTTTCTGGGCTTGGCTCTCAATCCACTGAGCTGCTGAGCTGTCCCCTACATATCTCTAAAAGTACCAATAATGCCATAGAGAACATGCTTATCTAGCACAAAGAAAGAAGGGATAATCAACACTTTGGATGATGGGATTCCCAGAGATCTCTACAGCCAAATGCAATCACATGAAATTGGACAGGGATGAATACTCAACCTTTACAAGCATTTAGTAAGGACTTGTATGTGTCAGGTGCCATGCTAAGCATGGCAAATACAAGGAAAGCACAAAACCAAAAAGAACCCTTGCCCTAAAGGAGGTTCCAGTCCACTGAGGAAGGTAATAATCAAAACCTCCAAGAGAATGTGGAAATCAGAACATACCCAAGTGATAAATACAGAGCAGCTGGAAGAGGACAGAGCCCTAGAAGCTGAGGGGACCAGGCCAGGCCTCCTGAAGAAGATGGCCCTAGAGCTAAGTCTTTGAAGAAGCCTGGGACTCCCAAAATGGAAAAGGAACAATCCAGACATAGAGACAGGAGATGGAGGGTTGCATGCAAAGAAACGTGAGTAAGCCAGTATGGCCTGGAGAAGAATACAAGAAGATGGGAATGGTAGGAAGGGCCAGGTTGTGATGAGATTTCAATGCCAAAGACTTGGTATTTGATGGAGGAGCTAACAGGAACAAAGGGGAGAGTTGGGAGAGGGGGTACCTTGGTCCTCCCCAAACTTTAGTCAAATCCCTTTACCACTAAGGATTGGAATAGAGAAAGACCCATAAAAGGCTATTGCAGTAATTCAGATGAGACCTGACCAGAACTGAATTTGAATGGTGGCTATGTCACTGAGAATAAGGCATGGATGCAAGAAGTGCTGAAGAGAAAGAAGTGACTCCTTTTGGCTACTGACTGGATATGTCTGGAAAGAAGAGGATGCCATGAGGTTCTGAAGCAGGATTACTGGAAGGATGCTAATTGCAGTAAGGGGGAATTTCAGAAGAGAGGTTGGAAGAGAAATCCAGGAGCCCTATTTTGGATGTGTTGAGTGGCAGATACCCACTGACTATCCAGTCTGCAGTTGGTGATTGGGTTTGGAGGTCCAGAGAGAGACTGGTAGACAAGGAAAGAGAACTAACTGGGAATCATCTGCTTAGAGATGATAATTGAACCTTTGGGAGTTGATGAGATTACTAAGTGAGAGAGTATGGAGACAAAAGAGAGAAAGGGCCAGGGCAGGATGGGGAGGACCCCAGAGCTCATGGGTGTGGCATGGAGGAAGATCCAGTCCAGGAGACTGAAAGGGGGCAGTCAGCCTGGCAGGAAGAGAACCTAGAGAGAAGAAAGAGTATCAGGAAGAGGAGGCAGTCAATAGTGCCAGAGACTGCAGAAGAGTCGGAAGGCCTTGGATCACGAAGAAGCCATTAGATTTGGCAATTGCTAACTCTGGAGAGGCCCAGTTAGGAGCTGAATAATGGGATCAGAAACCAGCTTGCAGAAGGTTTAGAAGCAAGCAAAAGGAAGCTTTTTATGGGAGTTGAGCTAATATAGGACAATAGCTGGCGGGCATGGCAAGATCCAGTGAGATATTTAAGGATAGGTGAGACTTGGGCATCTTTGTAGACAGCAGGGAAGGAGCCAGCAGACAGGGAGAGATGGAAGATAATTGAGAGAGGGGGGCTGATGGGGGAGCAGTCCTCTGGAGAAGATGGTCAGGGAAGAAATCAAGAGTAAATAGACAGGAGCTGGCCTTGGCAAAGAGAAGGGTTACCTCATCATCCGAGAAGGGAGCGAAGAAGGAGATGGGGGATGATGTCAGAGGACTATGGAATGAGGAGGGAAACAGAGGGAGCTCTCTGGGAATGGCCTCCATTTTTTCAGTGCTTGAAGAAAGAAAAGGTTTGAAACAGCTGCTGTGGGGAGTAGGATGGGAATAGGACTGGCCCCGGGGAGATGAGCTTGCTTCAGTTTCTGGTCAGGGATTTAAGAATGGACGATGATGTAGAATCAAAATGGTTCACCCAAGAGTCAAGACTGGGAAGAGATTTTCATAGAACATGATCCGGAAAGGTGTAGGCTGGGCAAGTGGGATGACCTGGGAGAGAGCTGAGGGATACAGGGATTGGAAGTCCTGGGTGGCACAAAGAGTGGACTTAGGCAGAGTAAAGGTGAAGGACATTTTAAACCCTCACCTTCCCTCTTAGAATCACTTCTGGGTATCGGTTCCAAGGCAGAAGAGGGGTAAGGGCTAGGCAATGGGGGTGAAGTGACTTGTCCTGGGTCACATAGCTGGGAAGTGTCTGAGGCCAGATTTGATCCCAGGACATCCTGATTCTGACTCTGGCTCTCTATCCACTGAGCCTCCAGCTGCCTCCACAGAGCTCACACTCGCACAGGCATCACTAGCATCCAGTCCCCACAAGGGAATGGCTGCCTCTGTGTAGACCGGGAAGAGCAGAGGATCATGGGAACTGAAAAGAATGAAGAACTGGGGAAAATGCTTAAAGCAGTAGCAATACAGATATGGAAGGAGAGATGGCTAGGTGGTGCAGTGGGTTGAGGGCCAGGCCTGGAGATGAGAGGTCCTGGGTTCAATTGTGGCCTCCGACATACCTCAGGTGAGGTAGAGAGGCCAACTGTAAGCCAGGCACTGCCATTGCCAAAGAGAGTCCTAAGGTCAGGTGACTGCTAACAGACTCCCCATGGGCTGATGGGAAGCCTTGTAAAGGGTGGCCAGAAATCCAAGGTGCCTAACTGCTGCTGCCGCCACTGCTGCCATCACCTCCAGAGAGACATTGACCCCAGGAAGCAGCCTGCTTCGGCCAGGCCACACCCCATCTGGGAGGGACACTGCCAGGGCCCGAGGCCTGGTCCGGATGCCTAGTACCTGGCTGCCTGGCTGTCTGGCTGCCTGGTGCCTAAGTGCCTGGTGCCTGGGTGCCTGCTGTCTGCTGCCTGCTGCCTGGTGAAGCGAGAGTGAGCTGGGGCGGTTGGGCCTGGAGTGGAGAAGGCTCCATGGCTCACAGCCCCCAAGCAGTGGAGGGACCGGCAGCCTGGCTTGAGAGGCGGAAACGGGAACTTGGTGGCCCCCAGAAGGCTGGGCTAATAATGCAGGGGCCTATTTTGGAGGGATTTCAGGGCAGTTCTCAGTCCACTCAGTTCCACGGCGTGTATTAGACCTCGACTGTGGGTCAGGTCCTCTGTGGCAATCACTGGGTTACAGAGAATAACGCCCCAATTCCTGCCCTCAGGGGGTCTCCCAGTTCCTGAGGCCTGAGACGTGCCCCCCAGGAGGCCGTCCTCATCCTGCAGGAAGGAACACTGAGGCTCAGAGGGATGACATGACTTGTGTCATCTCACGCGGCACAGGGTGACAGTCTTGGGGTCTCCTCCTTCAGGCCCGCCCACAACCAGGACCTCCCCGGGCATCCCCCTTAGTCTGGGGAAGGGGAAGGGAACAAGCGAGGAGAGCTCCGGGCTTGGAGGCCTTGGAAGGCAGGGCCAGGGGCAGTTTCGAGAGGAATGCCCAGAGACGCTGCCGGGGTTCGGGCTGGGTGGGACGTGGAACAATTCAGAACTGCGAGCAGATTCCACTAGCTTAGTGAGTGTGTGTGTACACGTGTGTATGCATGCTATCTATACTATATACATAGCGATGCTTTTTAAAAAAAGCAAACCGGGTTAAGTGACTTGCCCAGGGTCACACAGCCAGTGCCTAAAGCTGGATTTGGACTCAGATCTTCCTGACTCCAAGCCCAGGACTGTATCCCCTGCCCCACCGCGCAGCCCCTGCTTGCTTGCTTTCACTGAAAGAAGTGAGGCTATTTGCAGAGAGCTCCCTCTGGTCCCCTCTTCCCCGCCTCCTCGCGCAGAGGCCCTTCGCCTCGTCGCGTCTCCTGGACGGAGGACCACAGGCCCCGCGTGCCTGAGCGATCCCATTTCACGTGCTCTTCTGCAGCGGACCGCCCCGCCTGTGCGATGGGTCCTTGTCTTCTCTAATCTCTGCCCTGCAAATACGCCCATGGCTCCGGCCCCGGGCTCTCGTGTCCTCTCCTTTGGGTCGAAGCTGCCCGAGCTTGCCGGCTGCAGGGGTGCCGCCGTTCCCCCTCCCCCCTCTGCTCCTCACCCGTCATTCGGCGGAAACTTCGGTCTCCGAGGGGACGGCCACCACTTGCTGGCCAAACCACGTTAGTCCGGCCCATTCCTCCTTCCTGCTCCCGCCTGGCCTCCCGGCTCTCCTCACCAGCTTAAACTGGGCATATCCAAAACGGCATCGATGCCCCCCCCAACGTCCCGTCCTCGGCCTGTTGCTGCTGCTCCATCCCACCAGTGTCCCTCCCAGCAGCCTCCGGGCACGGTGCGCCCTCGCCTCCCTCCATGGTTTAGAGAGCCCGGGGTGGGGGCCGGGGAGCGCCTGGGGGCAGCCGGGAAGGGGAAGGAGCGCTTAGGAAGAGCCTCTTGCATGCCGGGCATGCGCTCAACTCCTTACAGCCATCTCATTGCACCCTGGCCGCCCCCACTTCTAGCTGAGGACAGAAGGTCCGTGACTCGCTCGGGGTCCCACAGCTAGTTGGCGTCTGAGGCTGGATTTGAAGATGCTGCCCGAGGGAAGCCAGAGGCCACGAGGAAGAGCCTGCCGGGGAGATGGAGCGTCTTGGGCGGAGAAGAGCCAGGAGACGGACCGGCGCGGTGGAACCCCAGAGGAGCAGAGAAGGATGATCAGAGAGGCAGCTAGTGGGGCACGGCAGATGGAGAGACCCGTCTGGAGACTGTCCTGGGTTCAAGTGGGGCCTCTGCTACTTCCTAACTGCGTGACCCTGGCCAAGTCAGCGGGCTCCCCTCTTCTGCCTTGTGTCCCTTGGCTGGCCGGGGAGGTGGGGAGGGGCTGCGGGAGGGCGTGAGAGGGCCGATGAGCCCTGGCCTGGCTGGCTGACCTCAGACGGGCCTCCCCAGACGTGCTCTGAGGTTCAGGCACGGCGGTGGGGCCGCTCTTTACCGGAGAAGGGAAGCCTCCCCCGCTGGCTGGCGGGATCGTTGGAGAACCCGGCTAGGACTTGCCCAAGCCCGCGTCTTGGGGGAGGTCCGATGGGCTCCTGGGGAGCTCGGGAAGGGGCTGGGGAGAGAATGAACAGGAGGGGGGCCGGGGGAGGGCTGGGGCCTCACCCTGCGCTGTCGCCCTCAGATGTTCTCGCTCATCGTCTTTGCCACGCTGCTGACGGACGGCTACCAGAACCTGCCCAGCTCGTCGCAGCTGCACTGCGTGCTCAACGACAACGGAGTGGCCTGCAGTTTTGCGGTGGCCGCGGGCCTCCTGGCCTTCCTCCTCTGCCTGCTCTTCATCACGCTGGATGCTCTGGCGTCCCGGATCACCAGCACTCGCATCAAGACCACCGTTTTGCTGCTGGATTTCTCGCTCTCCGGTAGGGGCTTCCGGGGCTCCCCCTCGGCCCGGGGGCAGGCAGACAGCCTGGGCTGCCCTTGGGCTCTCTCTGCCTCCTAACAGAAGGCCTCTGCTCTGGGCCTCGCACCACCTTCCTCAGGCCCGGCCGGGTCAGGAGGAGCAGGGCTGGGGAGGCGGCCAGGGAGTGCTCGAGGCCGGCCGTCGGGTTGGACCCCATCACGAGCTGGGGCTGGTCTCACGTACCCCCTTTCCTCCTTTCGGGGCTCCTTGAGACCGAGCCACAGTGATCCGGGAAGCCCCCTCCCAGCCCCCCGCCGCCTCCTCTGGGAAGGGTCCTGACCCACCCCTCTCCTCTGCCGCAGTCATCTGGGTTGGCGTCTGGTTCGTGGGTTTCTGCTTCCTGGCCAACCAGTGGCAGCACTCGCCCCCTCGCCACTACCTCCTGGGCAGCAACAGCGCCAAGACGGCCATCGCCTTCTCCTTCTTCTCCATTCCCACCTGGGTGAGCCGGGGAGGGCCAGGCAGCAGGCGGGCCCAGCCGGGGAGGAGGTCAAAGTCCGGGCGGCTGGGTTGGGGAGAGACACGGAGCTTAGACGCTGTCGGACTCTGCCCGGCCCGAAAGACTAGCGGGAAGAGCCGGGGCGGGCCGGGGCCGGTCCCTTCCCGGCCGCCCGCTGACCCGCCGCACCGTTGCCTCCCCACAGATGGCCCTGGCCTTCTTGGCCCTCCGGGACCTCCGCAGTGACTCGCCCATCCCCTACAAGCGCTCCCTGGACGAGGGCGGCGTCGCCCTGACCACCCTCTCTTCGGGCCCCACCACCACCACCATTGGCCCCAACAGCCTGGGCTACCCGGGCTCCATCCCGCCCCCGTACCCCAGCACCCCCAAAGCCGCCCGCCTTGCTATGATGAATGACAACTGAGGCCCTCTCCAGATCCCCTCAGTTATTAAAGAGACCTTCTCTTCCTCCCACGGAGGTGTGTGAACATCCGAGCCTGCCCATGTCTCGTCCACCCCTCGGCCCGCCGCCGGCGACCGCCCCACCGAGGCAGGGGGGGGGGAGGGGGCCCCTTCTCGGGGTGGCCAAGTAGCCGTGTGGCCGGGGGAGAGCTGCCGGGGCTCGGGGGGCCTCGATGCCCTCCTCCCTGGCTCCTGGCCTCGACCACGGACATTCACAGCCCGAGGAGGAGCGGGCAGACTTTCCCACTCCGTGCTGGTGGGTGGACGGATGTTTAGCTGGAAGGACCCCCGGCGGGGCTCTTTCCCAGGCCTCGGGCCCATGTCCCGGGCTACCTTGCCGAGGCCGTTCTCTGGTAAGTCAGGGAGTTGGAGCAGAAGAGACCGCGGAGGGGACGAGGGGCACAAGGACCCGGAGACAGCGAGAAGTTCATTTTCATCTTTATTTCAAGTGAACAAGGAGTTGACCATCAATTCTGTACAAAAACGGGGCATGGCCCCTTCCCTCCCTCCCCATGGCCCTGGACAAAAAACGGACAAAAAAGATAGAAAAGACGGCGGGGAGGAGCCGCCCCAGCCAACTGTTCTCCAGAAAAAAGTCGCAGGAGGGTCCTGTTGGCCAGGGAAGAGGCCGAGTGTTTGGCAAAGTACTGGAGGGGAAAGAGGCGGGCGGCAGGGAAGAGCGGGGACTCGGCCGGGGGCCCCCCATCCAGCCCCCAGAAGTGTAGAAAAACCCAGGTGTCCGGAGGCCGACAAGATGGCGGAAGGGGAGGGGAGTTATCTAAACCCAAATCAAATCCAAAGAGACTGCTCGTCTTTGTTTCTCGAAAAGGCAAACAAGATCCAGAGCTGGAGCTCGCCGGGGCTGGGGTCCCCCTGCCCGGAGGGGGGAGGGCGGAAGGGTCCATTGATTCTTTTGAAACGTTACCCCTTGGGCCGGGCAGGGTGCGGGGCCCCTGCCCCACTCCAGCCACGCGCGCTCCTTTCGCCACCGCCGCTTCTGCTGAGGAGATGCCAGGGGGAGCCGCCACTATGCAGGCAGGCTCAGCTTCTTCCCCTTTAAGACTGAGGGACAGAGAGGGCAGGAGTCAGCAACAGGGGAGGAAAGAGCAGCCCCTGCCCAGACACCCCCGGACCGCGGACCCCCAGGGGGGCGGGGCGCGCCGCTACCTTTGGTGATGTAGAGATAGAAGAAGTCGCAGTAGAGGACCGTCTGTACCAGGCCGGCCACGATGGCAATGAGGTCGAAAAAGCCCTCGAACTGGTAGCGCCAGATCCAGTTGAAGAGATAGAGCGTGCGGTAGACGCCCAGGGCAAACAGGTAGTGGCTGGTGATGGTCTCGGCCTCCCCCGTCTTGCTCACCATGAACAGCTGCGGCAGGATGGCCACCGACTCCAGGTAAATGGAGAAGGTCCAGAGGATCTGGGAAGCGGGGAGGCCAGAAAGCAGGGTCACGGGCGGGCAGCCCCCCGGAAGGGCTCAGAAGGGGGCCCGCCCAGCCAGAGGCCGAGAAGGCCGCGCGGGGGCGCAGATGGCCCTGGAACCCCTAGTTCTGTGAGGGGAGGGGCCTGGTCTCCGCTCCCCGGGGGGCAGGCTCACCTCGAGGGGTGTGAAGTCATGGTTGACCAGAAAGGCCAAGATGGCCGTGGGGACCACCAGAAACTCCACGCGGAACGTGTCGTGGTTGCCATCGTAGGTGGCCTTGAACTTGCTATAGATCATCCAGACGGTGGTGAAGGAGCAGGCGATGTAGACCACCTGGTGGGGACCCAGAGAAGGTTCTCAGGCCCCAGGAGGCCTCGGGGACCAGAGGCTCCCGCTCCCCCGGCCCCCACCCCCAGCCCAGGCCCCCAGGCGGGCACCTTCATGGACGTGTTGTAGAGCGAGATGTAGTTGGTGAACAGATCCAGGTAGCGAGCGGTGAAGACCACGGCGAACAGCACCTGACTCTTCCCAGAGATCCCTGGGGGATGAGGCCAGCGGGGGAGGGTCAGCGGAGGCTGGGGGGAGACAAGGGAGGGGCCGCCCCGCCCCCACGGTCCCCACGACCCCCAGACCCTCACGACCGCCCTCCAGGCCCGGCCTGCCGGCCCTTTCCCAGAGCCTGCAGCCAGGGGGCGGACCCCGAGCTACGAGAGGCCGGGGCTTCGCTCCTCGGGCTAGGCCTGGCCAGGCTGGGCTCAGGACCGGACGGGCCCCAGCGGCTGTGGGTCCGCCAGAGGTCGAGGGTGGGGCAGTTGGGGCGCGGGCGGCCCCCTCTGCTCCCTGCCCTCCCCTCCCCCACGGGACCACGTCAGCAGCCCCGGTCCCGACTCCGGCCCCCTCCTCTCCCCGGCCCCCTCTCAGAACCGATCCCAGGGCGGCGCGACTCCCCCCGGCCCGGGCCCCCACCGCGCCCCCTCCTCCCCCCGCCCCTCACCGGCACAGGAGCGGGACTTCCAGATCTTCAGGAGCAGCAAGATAATGGCCAGGAGGTGGGAAAGGTCCCCCAGGAATCGGAAGAGGTTCATGGCCGCGGGCCGGGCCGCCGGGGCGGGGCGGTGGCGCTCACGTCCGGGTCCGGGTCCGGGGCGCCGGCGGCGGGGGAGCTCGGCCGAGCGAGCTGGCGGACGAGGCGGCGGAGGAAAGGCGGGGGGCGGGGGGCGGGGAGCAGGAGGGAGGGGGAGGGGAGCGAGCGGAGGGGCGGGAGCGAGGGAGGTGCCGCCCCGCGGGAGGAGCCAGCGGCCCGGGGCGGGGCCTCCTCCACCGCTCCTCCCCCGGCCCCCCTCTCTCCCCCGCCCCCCGGCTCTGCTGCTCTGACTGAGTTCCCCCCCACACCCCGCCCCCTTCGGAGCCCCTCTGCTGTCATCGCAGACCCAGGGTCACCGCTGCCTACCTGCTGCGGAGAGCCCCCACCCGGATTGTCTGGGAGGGGGGGAGCGAGCCCTACCAGTGTGGGCCCCGGAGCCCACCCCTCTCCCGTCCCCGCGAGATGCTGGGGAACTGACGGGGCTAGGGGCTTGGCGTCCTGGCCCCTGAGGGGGCCTCTGTACCCGACGTGGGGCCCGAGGGGAGGGGCTCGGAGTCCTGGGAACGGCCCGAGGAGTAGGGGAGAGCGAGAGGGGGCAGCCAGCGGCCCCGCCCCCTCCGTCTCCCAAGGGGAGCGAGGGTCCGAGCGGACTTCCTACTCCCCAGGGCCCGGGAAAGCCTTGGCGGTATTGGGGGGGTGCAGCCCTTTCTCTGCTTGCGGTCAGGGCCACGTCTGGGGAGTCCCCTCCCTCCTTCCCTCTGCAATTCTGGGGTCCCCCCCAGGGGCCCTGCAGGGAGGGCCGCGGCTGTCTCCGCGAGAGGGGCAGACGCGGACTGAATGCTAATCACCCCAGCAGGAGCCTGTGTTCTAGCGAGTGTCCCTCTCCCCCGTCCCCCCTCCCTCCCAGCCGCCCTCCCTCCCCTCCCTCCGTCCCTCCCTTCCTTCCCTCCCCTCCCGCTCTGGCTCGGATCGGACTCCTTCCCTCCCACAGCCTCCCGCCCCCCGCCCCAGCTTAGGTGTGTGTGGCAGGCGGGTGGGTCCGGGTGTCTGGGTGTCTTGGGTGTCAGTCCGTCCCGTCCTCTGCGGCAGGGGGGCACGGGGGGGCTGCTCTGCGGTCTCAGCATCTCCTGTCTCCGGCGCTGCCAGGTGGGTGGCCGTGGGGCCGTCTTTCCCGGGGAGTCTGAGGGGTTCGGGTGGGGGGCGGGGGGCTGGAGCTGGGGTGTCTGGGTGTAATCGGATTGCGTGTGTGCGTGTGTGTGTAAGGGGGCGGGGTGGGAGCATTCTGCTCGCCTTTACCTTGAACCGCAGGTCAGCGCCCCCCCCCCCCCATCTGTCATCTGGCTGTACCTGAGATCTGCCTCTGCCCTGCCCTGCCCTCCCCACCCCCCCACCCTCACCCCCCGCGGCTGTCTGTCTGTCCCTCCGCCCGCTGGCTGCTGCCTGTCTGTGTGACTGTGGCCAGCGTCTGGCTGGCGGTGTGACCCAATGTCTGGCCGCGGGGATGGCTCCGTGGCCCTCCGGCCGGCGGGCTCTAACTGATGTGGGCTTCTCCGGCCCGCCGGCCGGTGCCAGTGCCCAGGGTCCGGCAGTGCCAGGGTGCGTGTCGGTCTGGCTCCGTCCTTCCTGGTGTGTGTGTGAGTGAGCCAGAGCGAGTCTCCCACTCGGTGCCACTGAGGGGGTGTTGTGGGGGGAATCCCTGGGAAGTGAGGCTGTGCGTGTGTCCGTGGCTGCCTGTAGGGGGGAGCGGGAGACAGGTACGGGCATCCTGGCTCTGAGGTGACCCCAGACACGGGGCAGAGACCCTGGAGGCGGGGTGGGGGGAGGGCACGGAGGGCATGAGCGGAGACTGCCCGAGCAGCGGCGTAGACGACCTGAGGAGGAGGTGGAGGACCTTGGCCGGCGGCGGCGGCGGCTGGGGGGGGGGGGGGGGAAGGGGGAGGAAGGGCCAGAGGGGCGCCCCGCAGGTGAGCCGGGATCCCCATGGGGTGCAGGGCCTGCCAGTTGCCAAGGCATCGAAGGCAGCATCCTGGGCCCAACTTTCAATGCAACATGTGTAGCGTGCTCAGCCTGGCCCCCACCTGAACCCCGGGGGAGCGTTGGCACTGAGCCTCTCGCCTGCTGTGTCCCTCTAGAGCCCGAGTCTGGGCCCCCGGCCCAGCCATCGCCACTCTCCTCCCCCGACACAACAGGGTCATGAAAAGGTAAGGCCTGAGGAGCAGGGCATCAGTGGGGCGGGACCCCGGCCCCGGGATTGGCCCAGGGGTGGCTCCCGTCTGCTCCGCGACTCCCCCCGCCCCCGCCCCCAGGCCCCCTCTCTCCTGTTGCCCTCTCATCCCACTCCCCACCTTCTGCCTCCCCTTCCCACTGGGCTGCTTCCCTGTCCCCTGGCCTCATTTCTCTCTTCTCTCATTCACTCTCCCTGCGTGTCCTTCGGTCCCCTTCCGTGTTCCGCCTCCCTGGCCGCTCCCGGCTCTCGGGACTCCCGGCCGGCCCTTTTCTTCTCCCCCACCCCTCCCGGCGGCCCCCTCCCCTTCGCGCCCCCATTTCCCCCTCTGGCCCCGTTTCTCTCCTTCTCCCACCTCGCCCCTCCCTCTTCTTCCAGCGTCCTCCCTCCCTTCCTCCCGCCCTCCCTCGGGTCCGGCTGTCCGCCCGGCCGTCCCCTCTCCCGGTCCTGTCCGCGTTCCCCAGGGCTGTGACTGTGCTGTTAGTACTGCTTCCAAGGCCCTGAAGGTCGTCCAGGCCCCTGGCCCCATGCCCGGGATACCCCTTGGACAGGGAAGCGCCCGCGCGGGGCCGCAGCGCGCCAGAACCCCCGTCCCCCTCCGCATTCCCGGGGCTGGGGTGCCAAGCAGGGTTCACTGTCTGCGGCACCCGCGGCAGACTAACTGCGGCGACGGGCCCCAGCGGAGGATCCGGGCGTCGGTCCGAGGGGATGGGGAGCGGGGCGCGGGGCGCGGGGCTCGGGGCAGGGCTGCCCGAGCCCGGGAGCCCTCCTTCCTCCGCAGGGCTGTCGTCGTCGTCGGTGCTAGGCACGGAATGGGATGGGGTGGGCGGGCTGGCCGCGCGGCCGTACCCCGGCCCGCTTCAAGGAGAGCCAGGACGGGAGCTGGGCCGGAAGGGCTGGGGGGGGGGGCGCTCCCCTGTGTGGGGAATGGAATAGGTCGGACGCCTGGGGCTCTGAAGCTGGCGCCCCTGCCTCAATGAGCCTGGGGTGGGGGAGCACTGCATCCTCCTATTTGTTGAATGGAGTTGTGCCCGAGAGCCGGGGGTATGGGTTCCTGGAGACTAGGGGCCCCCAAGATCTTGGGGTGCAGCCCCCACTTCAGCTGTGTGGCTAGAGGGGGAAGAGGAGCCCAGATGAGGGGAGAGGAAGGAGTTGGAGGGGGGATGTTAACCCCACAGGGCTAGGCCACAGCTGTGGGTTATTTTGGGGTGGAGGCTGGGGGTGCTATTCTGAGCACTAATCAAGGCTAATGACTGCCAGAGAGGAGGAGGAGGAGCTCCCTCTGAGCCCCTGCCCCAGTGCCAGGAAAGGGGGGGGCCTTGGCACCCCGGGAGAGGGTGGGGCCTGGCCAGAAGGCAGGGCCTCCCCTCTCTCTATCCCTCCCCCCAGCTGTCAAGCCTGCTGCCATGGCAACCCATGGGGATACTGACAGCCAGGATGGATTGACAGCCTGCCCTGGCTCAGGGTTCCCCTCTGGGAAGCAGGTGTCCATGCCCCAGCCCTTTCCCCCTCAGGGATCCAGGCGTCTGGAACCCCAACCCCTGCCCTTTTGGGGACCCAGGTATGTGGGCCCCAAACCCCCTACTTAGGGACCCAGGGATCCAGGCTCCAGCTAGTGCCCTTCGGGGGCCCGGGCACCTGGCTCCCCCCAGCTTCCCGAGGACCCTGAGTCCAGCCAGTGGGCACAGGAAGAGGACTCTGTGTTCCCTCCAATTTGCTAAATTGCTCTGGGCCAGCAGCCAGGATCCCCCCACTCCTCAACTCAGCTCCCAGTTGCCACAGCTGCATCACCCCACCCTGGGGCCCCCCTCCTCGCCCTCGGCCCAGGGCAGCTGGGACCAGTGTGGGGTGGAGCCTGGGGGAGGGAAGCGGCAGAGATGGTGGGGGGAGGATGGAGGGAAGAGCTGGGGAATGGGGCTGACGGGGGGCTTGGGGATCAGCCCCACTGACCCTTTCTTCTTTTTTTCTGCCCTTCCTCTTCTTTTCTTCCCTCATCTCTCCAATCGTTCTTCCTTTACTTTGCCCTCCATTCCACTCTGCCCTTCATCGCTGCCTCGCTGGGGGCTGGGGGGGCTGTCTGTGTCTACACGTCTCTCCTTTCTCCTTTCTCCCTCTCTGTCAATCTCCCCTGGCCCCCTTGCCTACCTTTAACCCTCTGCCCCTCTCTGGCTGTCCCTGGGGCCCTGCCTTCTGCCCATGCTTTTCTCTCTCCCTTTGTCCTTCTGCCGGGTCCCTGTATCCCTATCTCATCCCTGTGGCCCTTTCCTTGTTACTCTCCCTTGACCTCTCACTATGCCCAATCTTTGGTCACGTCCCCACCTCTGTCCTTGTTCCTCTCTCTGATGTTCTGATCTGTGCCACTATTTCTCTGTCTCTGTCTCTCTCTCCTTCCCTTTCCAACCTTCTTCTGCCTCTCTCTCTCTTTTGGGGTCATTAGAGGCTGCCCGGCAGGGCCCCCAGGAAATGCGTGGCCCCCTCGGCCCCCACGGCCCTCTAGGCCCAGCTAACATGCTCTTGCTGCTGGCCTTGGCTTGTGCCAGCCCCTTCCCTGAGGTGGCTCCCCCACTGGGCAGCAGCAGCATTGGGGAGCCAGGCACTGGGCGGCCCCTCAATGTGGCATTGGTGTTCTCGGGACCAGCCTATGCAGGGGAGGCAGCCCGTCTGGGCCCTACTGTGGCTGCCGCTGTACGCAGCCCAGGCCTGGAGGTACGACCCGTGGCCTTGGTCCTCAATGGCACTGACCCGCGCAGCCTCATGCTTCAGCTGTGTGACCTGCTTTCGGGCCTTCGTGTCCACGGCGTGGTCTTTGAGGATGATTCCCGCGCACCAGCTGTCGCCCCCATCCTTGACTTCCTTTCTGCTCAGACTGCCCTGCCCATTGTGGCCGTTCATGGCGGTGCCGCTCTCGTCCTCACGCCCAAGGTGATTGGTTGGGGTGGGGGCAAAAAGTTGTCAAGGTGGTGGGACAGGGGATCAGGAGTGGAGATGCTCATCTCGTGCCCCAAATGGTCAGGGTCTGGGCCATGGCCTCTGGTGGCCATGTGGCCCAGTGGGACCAGGGCCTGGGGGGAGGTGGAGGGAATGGCAGGGAGCTCTGATCTCATGCCCTCAGGCCCAAGGTAGTCAGCAGAGGACACATACATGAGGGGTGGCCTTGCCCACACACATGAGAACCTCAGGCATGGAGGTTGGAGCACACAGATGGGAAGAGTGGGTTGCTGCCTTGTCCCCACACCCAGGGCTTATGGGGGTTCTCAGCTCATTCCAAAGTTGGCCTGTGCAAGGGCCTTAAGGGAATAAGCTCAGAGATGAGAATTGGGGAGGGTGGGGAGCCTTGTTGGCTAGGTACAAGAGGCCCCAAGTGGGGAAGCTGAAGGATGAAATGGGGTGAGGGGAGAAGCTTTTAGGAGTCATGAGAGAGAAGGGGGGATGGGGATGGGCAGAGGTAGAGTAGGAAGGTCACCAGGGCTGCAGCCTCCACAATTAGACTGTGAAGGGCTGTGCCCCCACCCCATAGTCTTCTAGGGGGTCTTAACCTCAGCTTCATAGTTGTAGTGCCTTCCCTACTCATGACCCACTGGGAGATGTAGCCATCGTGTTTTCCCTCTCACCCTCAGGAAGCTTGGGTCTACAGTGTAGTCTACAGGTCTGGGAAGTGTAGTGACGCCTTGCTGCCTCCTGACCTGCTGGACCCTGTCATCCCCTCTCTGAGCCCAGTAGCCTGCTGGCAGCTATGTCTGGTGTCTGGCCTGGGGATGTCATCAGAGTAGTGGGAGGGTGGCAGCATATTTGGGACCTCTGAGCTGACTGGGGCCCCAGAGAAGTCTGTCACCCACTCCGGGCCTTCGTTTTCCCATCTGACTTAGAGAATCTCCCAGGCCCCTTGGACTGGGATCCCAGACTTTGTACACGACCTTGTGCACACGTCTCCTCGCCCCACCTGCCCCACAACCCATCCTTGATTTCTTGTTCTGCATAATGGGGAGTGTGCCATTGGCTAGCTCTGTCTTGGCTCCCATGCTCCTTTCTTTCCTCTGTGGTCCTCAGGAGAAGGGCTCCACCTTCCTCCAGCTGGGTTCTTCCACAGAGCAGCAGCTACAAGTCATCTTTGAGGTGCTGGAAGAGTACGACTGGACGTCCTTTGTGGCAGTGACCACGGCGGCTCCTGGCCACCGGGCCTTCTTGGCTTACATTGAGGCCCTGACGGATGGCAGCCTGGTGGGCTGGGAGCACCGGGGAGCACTGACCCTGGATCCCGGGGCTGGCGAGGAGGTGCTCGGTGCCCGCCTGCGCAGTCTCAGTGCCCAGATACGCCTTCTTTTCTGCGCCCGAGAGGAAGCAGAGCCGCTGTTTCGTGCAGCAGCTGCTGCTGGCCTTACAGGCCCTGGCTATGTATGGTTCATGGTGGGACCCCAACTGGCGGGTGGTGGAGGAGGGGGAGGGCCTGGGGAACCACCTCTCCTGCCAGGGGGTGCCCCGCTACCTGCGGGGCTCTTTGCAGTCCGGTCAGCTGGCTGGCGGGACGACCTGGCAAAGAGGGTGGCAGCAGGCGTGGCAGTGGTAGCCCGGGGAGCCCAGGCCCTGCTTCGTGACTATGGGTTCCTGCCTGAGCTGGGGCATGACTGCCGAGCTCAGAACCGAAGCCAGCGGGGAGAGAGCCTGCACCGGTAAGGAACCTGGTTGGACACCAGGGGACTGACCATTGGGATCAGAGGCCTCTAGGCGCAGGAAGGTAGCCACTGGGGACCAGGACCCAGGCCAGGAGTCAGGGACTGGGATGTGGAAGCTTTTGGGAAGGGGATGGCCAGATTTGATAGATAGTAACCAAGATGGCTCCAGGAGAGCAGCTTGACTGAATGAGTAGGGAAAACTTCTCAGTAGGTGTCAGGGGGCAAGAATGAAAGAATGGATGGTTGGATGGATGGATGATGGATGGACGGACGGACGGAGATGCATTGTTTACTTCCAGAAGTGCTTATTCTGTGCCAAGTGCTTATGGGCCCAAGAGAAAAGCAAGATGGCCCTAGTTCTCAAGGAGCCCGTACTCTGAATGGGAGAGGCAGTGCATGAAGCTGTAGGGCAGATGGCAAGGCCTGGAAGTCCTGTATTAATGGAGGGCAGGTGACTGTCCTCTGGGATCTGGAAGGCAGAGTCAGGGCAGAGACCTCATGCTTCTCCAGTGCCCCAAAAGGCCTGTGGTCAGTGACCCCCATCTTGTCCCAGCTGTGTTCGCAAGGACTCTGGGCTCTGGCCTGAAAACTCATCCCTATGACCATGGCAGGTATTTTATGAACATCACCTGGGACAACCGTGACTACTCCTTCAATGAAGATGGCTTCCTGGTGAATCCTTCCCTTGTGGTCATCTCTCTCACTAAGGACAGGACCTGGGAGGTGGTAAGTCCAGGCCTCTGAGGCCCAGGGGCTGGGCTAAGGGGACGCCTCGATTCCTGGAGAGTTAGGGATCAGGGGCATTGATGAAGCCAGACATCAATTCTTCTCCTCCTCCTCCTTGGCGCAGGTGGGGACCTGGGAACAGCAGTCTCTACGGCTCAAGTACCCACTCTGGTCTCGGTATGGCCGCTTCCTGCAGCCAGTGGATGACACCCAGCACCTCATGGTGGCCACTCTGGAGGAACGACCCTTCGTCATTGTGGAGCCAGCCGACCCCCTCAGTGGCACCTGCATCCGGGACTCTGTGCCCTGCCGTAGCCAGCTCAACCTCACTCACAGGTGGGACACTAGCGACTGGGCTCCAGCTCCCCCAGCCCCTAGGAACCCAAATGACCCCATTCCCTTGGCAGTCTCCAGCTTCTGCCTCCCCTGGAACCTGGCGTTCAGATCCAGCTTCAATAACTGGAGCTCATGGGTCCGTGGTAGGTGCAGAGGCAGAGACATTTTAGGGCATACTCAGTAAGAGCTTCCAAATTAAATCCTTATTCTTTGGGATGCCAGGACTCAGCCGCCCAGCTGGGCAGCAGGAAGGACCGAAAAATCTGTTGGAAAATATGGCTCCAGGATAGGGAAAGAGATCAATTTTATTCCACACAGAGGACGTGGCATTGTTGGGGATACAGGGGTAGAAAAACCATAGCCCCTGCTTTTAGGGATTTGAGGGACAGTGTGAGCAGACCGCAGGTGGGGAGGCCATCTTCAGCTTGGGGAATCAGGGAAGACTTTCTGGAAGAGGGGCCCCTGCACCGAGCTTTGAAGGAAAAGAAGACTGCAGAGGTGTATGCCAGGACTAGGGGCTAATCTGTCATGCCTAGAGGTGCACTACAGAAAGAAGGCTCAGGGAATGTGCTCAGGCCAAATGAGAGGGAGACCAGAGGATGCCCAGAGGAAGCAGCTACTAGAATAGTTTAGGTGAGAGGGAGGAGGAAGGGGCCAGGTGAATGGAGAAAAGGGAATGATGGATGATGGGAAGAGAGCTGGTGGAGGTGGAATCAGCAGCCTGCAGGACTGACTTGGGCCAGGATGATGATGAGCCATCAGCAGAGATGGGGAATTTCAGGGGACATTCAGAGAAGGGGAGACACTGAGCTCAGTTTGATAGTGCAATGGGACGTCCCATTGGAGAGGCTCGTCTTGGCCGACGCTCAGGAGAGGTTGAAACTCCCCGTGTCAATTTGGTCATTGCATTTGGGGCAGCAAATGGCATGGCCAACAGAGGGAATATTGGAAGCGAGGAGAAGACGGTGGACAGGAACAGGAGCAATAATATAACAGCGATAATCACTGCCACCTCAGAGCTTCCTCCAAGGCCTGATGAGTGTGGAGAGGGTGCTGGGTTCCCAGAGGCCAGGCCCATTCTGCCAGGCTACGGAAGCTTTGATCACAGACCGTGCCCACTTGCCGAGGTCTCGCCTCACAAAGGATGCAGAGATGCATCGCTGCCGATAGTCTGGCCACGTGGTGATGGAGTGTTGGGTCAAAGTAAGCCATGTTGCCAGTTGGGTCCCAGTCCCCGTGGTGTGTGGATAATGATGGGGTAGAGCAGAAGGGGCAGAGGGATCCCCATTTTGAGCTGATCTAGAAATATCACCCCCACCCTGGCTCCTCTTTGTGGGGAGCTCCCCACCCAGCCACCCAATGGACGTGCGGCCACAGGAATGGCCTCTCATCACAGATGGCATCCTCGATGTCGATGAAACAAAGCCAGGAGGCCAACAGAAGAGGTGGCTCGGGGGTCAGCAGCTCTGCAGCATCTCCCCAGAGAAACAGAAACTGGAGTTGGGCTTGTCACCCCTCAGAAGGCGACGATTTTATTGAACAACAACAAGTCACGGGACGCCGGATCTTCTCTTACTCAAGTGGCCAAGAAATATGTGCCATATGTGCCACCATCAAAAGGACAGACGTCTGCGTGTCAACGCCGGTCGCAGACATCAGTCGGGGATCCTTCACAGGAAAGCAGCAGCTTCTTTGGGACTTGGCGGCTTAGACCCAAAGGGAGAAGATGGTGAACAATCTGCAGGAAAGCTTGTTTTAGGCTGTGCGTGCGGCTGGAAGACTTTCTTTGAGAAAAGCCCAGGAGGTGCTGGGCGGCCCTTGGCCCAAAATGCAATCAGCCCTGTCTTAGCAGGGAAGAGATGCCTTTTCTCTTGTGTGGGAGCCAATCAAGAACAAGGATTTGTGAGTGCCCAGCACTGTGCTAGAGCAGAGGACAGCCGTGAGAGAGAGTCCCTGCCTGGTCAAAGGGAGCTTCCGTTCTCCTGCGGGGACACAGTTTGTAGAGAAGCAAATACAGGGGCTGTGCAAGGGCCGTGTGGAGTAACTGGCATCGGGAGGAGCCCCGAAGGGAAGACCAAAGGCAGAAATGAGGAGGGGCAGCATTGAAGGCCCAGAACCTGGAATGGATGGAAGAACAGATGTTGGCCAGGACCCGATGCTCTCCGTTGCCTGCTGCCCTAGAAAAGAGCCTAGAATGGTGTGAGCCCTCAATCACATGATCCCACCCCCAAGGGGAGTGATGGGGAAGTCAAGGCCACCCCTGGTTTGGAATAGATACTTTTTTCTGAGTCTTGGGGGGAAAGATGGAGAAAGGGGAGGAGAGGCAGCCTAGTGTGCATAGCTTCCAAGAGGATCATGGGGCATCCATCTCTCCCTCTGCTGCCTTTGGTTCAAGTCCCCACCAGTTAGGCACCCGCACACCCTGCTTCTTTTTTCTTTTTCTTTTATAAACCCCCACCTTCTATCTTAGAATCAATACTGGCTATTGGTTCTAAGGCAGAAGAGTGGTAAGGGCGAGGCAATGGGGGCCAAGTGACTTGTCCAAGGTCACACAGCTGGGAAGTGTCTGAGGCCCAATTTGAACCCAGGACCTCCTGTTTCTAGGACTGGCTCTCCATCCACCGAGCCACCCAGCTGCTCTCTATCCCCCCTGCTTTTGCTTAACCCCTTCTCATTAATCTAATTTTACAAAGGTCTGTCTATTTTAGAGCCATATCCAGAACAAAAGTACAGGGGGCAGCCAGGCAGCTCAGGGGATTAAAAGCTAGACCTGGAGACAGGAGGTCCCGAGTTCAAATTTGGCTTCAGACACTGCCCAGATAGGTGACCCTGGACAAGTCACTTCACCCCCTTTGCCTAGCCCTTACCGCACTTGTGCCTTGAAACCAATATGCAGTATTGATTCTAAGACAGAAGGGAAGGGGCTAAAAATAGACCAAACGTACAAATGCGATGCTCTTCTGCAGCAGGTCTTATCATTTGTTGATATTTCCATTTGCAATGACCAATATTTCGGGATCCATCTCTCCCCTTTGGGAAGCCTACAGAGGTGGGTCTGGGCCGGCTCCGACCAAAACAAGGAGCTTTTCCAAACAACCAAATGGGAGGGTGTAAAGGGGCTGCCCACACCCCGATTCTGGGGTCAGATCGTGGGCCGCAGGTACCGACTGACAGACCGCAGACCAATCCTGCCCCTGCTGACATCTCAAAAGCAAAGGACCGCCGCGCGAGCCAGGGAGCTCAGAGGACAAAGGCCTGCACTCCTGGGGACTCGCTTTGCACCTTTTCCCTTGAGTCTCTTGGAGGATACCACAATTGGGGCTCTTTCTCGCTCTCCCTCACCAGCGATGGCACTTTGCGGCTGTAGGCAACGTGGGTGAGCACACAGCCGGATAAGGGGATTCAAGGACGTTGCTTCTTAAACCCTAATCTCCCAGCAATCAATCCATCCCTCAATCGATAAACAGTGAGGGCCTGCTATGTGCCAGGCATTGTGCTAAAGGACTGGGGATATAAAGAGTCAAAAGACAGCCCCTGCCCTCGAGGAGCTTGCCGTCTAATGAGGGAGATGACAATCTAAACCAATATATCCAGAGCTATTCCCTAGACAGCATGATCCCACAATCTAGCCTTCTAGCAGAGAAGGGAGATTTCTGGGGTAGCAACAGCTTTGAGAGTTGCCTCCTGGGTAACTCCAAGTTCAAGAAATACGGTTTGAGAGTTTCAAGCTCTGGATCTTATAGGTAGAGATTTCCTGATGCTTCCTGCTCCACAGAGGGGGAAGGAGACACTCCATATGGTGCCCGCACAGCATCTTCCTTGGAATGCAAAACCACCAAGGACTCTAGCTGAGCAAGAAGCTGGAGGCACTGGAGACGACAGCCAAGCAGTGTCCAGCAGTGAGCAATGGAGCGGTGTCTGGCGGAGCATGCGGGGACATAGCGGCCCTGTAGTCCTGCAGCCCTAAAGCATCCATCCGAGGCGTGAGTTGCCCCCTTACACAGTGCTCCCTGGCCACACGTACGTCACACGTGTGGGCCTCTTGTGACTTCTTCATGCGCACGGTTTCCCCCCACCAATGCTGGGTGCCAGAGTGCTCCCTAGGTTTAGAGGGTGATGCTTGATCACTACTTTTCTCATTAGGGCATGTTAGTAAGTCCCTTTGTTTCCAGCTGATTGTGTTCTCTGGCTGACTGTTGAAGGTGGACACATAGGTGGGGGCTTGTGAGTGTAGTTTTAAGAGTGTGGACCAAGTGCTTTGAAACTGGGAGAGCTATTCCTCCGGAGGTCCCAACCCATGAGTTCAAGTTGGGGGGCTAGCTCTGAGGGCGCTATCCTTGTGGAACTTCATGCGCCATCTCTATCTTGGACACCTTAGGGATCCGCTGGGCAAAGCCAGTGCTTCAGGAGTGACATTCTGTGATATTCCTCTGTCTGCCCCAAGCGGGGAAGGTGATCTGAGTTGCATGCGTGCTGCATCCCAAGCCCTGGTGCCCTGTACGGCACCGAGCCCCCCGAAGGACCCTCATCACTTCAGAGGGAAGCATGTTGAGAGCACTTTGGCGGTGATTTTACTCGGAGATGGATCTAGATTCCTCGCCACAAAGTCTGCCCAACAGCAAATCAGCCCCTCGTGTGGAACACCTTTGTCGGCGGCCCTCTCCATAGCTGGGGGTTTCTGAGTGGGGGGGTACAGCTGCAGGGAGCTGCCTCCTCAGCGGTCCCCTTGGAATGTCCCGCGGCTTTGCAGGGACTCATTGGAGAAGTGCAGGGACCCCCCCTCCGAGAAATGTTCACGCAGTGCAGGCTTCTCGCTGAGGTGAGGGGATGACATCCAGGCCATCCTGGCTCACCAGCCTCTGTCAGGAGAGCCTTATGGGCTCGGACTCAGACAAGGGCAGGCCGTGATCAGGCCTTGTGGCTTTATTTTGCTGTCTTCCCTCCTCCTTGATGGTCCTTGGGCTGAAAAGGGCCTTTGCGGGTGTCAAAGCAGGCGGTAAATGAGGATTGTGTAAAGGGCTCTTTGTTGGAAAGGTGGGACTGTACGTGTGAGGGAAGCGAGCATACTCTTCGGGCCCACCACTCGGCAAGGTCTGGACCCTCCCAAGGGCTCCCCGAGAATACCGCACGGCTCCGCCAAGGCTTCCCTGTAAAATCCTGGAGAGCCTCCCCCGGGCCACAGAGAACGGGGACGGATGGGCCAGGGACACACTCTGGGGATGGCAAGGATCGGACTGAGGGGAGACATCCCGGAGGCTGATGCGGCAGGCTCTGGTCCGGCCCTAAGCAGCCGGACTGCATCATGAACTTGGTCATTAGATGAAGGGAACCAGCCGCTTGTTGGAAGCTCCGCCCTTGTTCAGTGGGCCAGGGCAGAGGGGCAGGAATGGTCCTACCATTTCCTTCTCCTGTTCCTTTTACAGATGCCCAACTCTTCTGGGAGCTAGGGGCGATGATTATATTTGTATATAGAATATAGAATAAATATATATTTTACAGATAAGGAAACTGAGGGAAACAGGGTCAAGTGCCTTACCGGGGTCACACAGCTGGTAAATATTGGAGGCCAGATTTGACCTTGGGAAGAGGAGTCTTCCTGACTCCAGGCCTGGCACGCCACACACCATGGCGCCACCTAGCTGCCTCAGGCACCATCAGATGGTGGCCATTAGCCGGAGTGACCATTGGAGGATCGGCCACACCCTGGCACCATTCCCAAAGGCGGCTGGCCCCAGCCTGAAATGGAGGGAAGAGTCTGGAGGAGCCAGCGGTCATCCTTCTGGATGCCTCTTACTCCCCACCACAGGGCCAGAGGGAGGGAGGGAGGAGCTTCCTCTCCCTCCTCTGCAGACACTGGCCCTGGGGCCTTGGAGGCAGAGTGGCCAACCTCTCCCACTGGAGAAGTGACCTGGGAAAGACCACCTCCTGGACCGCCATCTTCCCAGGACAGAGTTCCCTGGGCAGTCCCATCCCCAAGTCTGGGTTCCTGGGGCAGCTCCAGCTTTGAGTCTTAAAGGCCACAATTCCAAGTCCTGGAGATTCTAGACTAGAGCCAAGAGAAAGATGCCATCCTGTGGTCTCCTCTTCCGTGGAAAGGAAAGAGTGATTCATAGGGTCCTTGCAGGGCGTCCTGCTCGCAATGGAACACCCCAGACGGCTCCAGCTGAGCAGAGAGCTAGAGGCAGTGAGTTCCCCGACCAAGCAGCGTCCAGAAGGGAGTGACCACCTCGCTCCTCCGCAGGCCCGCCCGGCAGTGCTGCCAGCTAGATTGGTGGGATGGCGCCTCGGCCGGTTCCTTTTGTAATAGCCTTTGCTTTAAGCCAATGCTTTCAGGCTGACTGTTAAAGTCAAACACACCGGTGGGGGCCTGGGCACCGCAGTTTGGGGAGTGCCTTGAGCCCAGGACAGCTGACTTGGGATGGTGAGTCGGGGAGGAGCCCTCAGAGCCCTACACTTGAAATGGATATTTACACAGACAGAAAAAAAGCAATTCAGCAAAATGAGCAGACTGTGGCCTGCCTACGCAGTATTCCTCAGCCGTGGTCCTCCTCCTCTCCAAAGCAAGGAGGGAGCCGTCTCTTCTCTCTTCTCCAGGGACATGCTTAGCGCGGACAACCTCCAACTCACCGGCTGGCTGACAGGTATAGAAAAAAGCACGTTTACTCTTGGTTGGCCATTCGATTCAGGAGGCAGAAGAGCACTCTTCCATGTCAGAACCATACAAGATCCCGGGGAAGGGGAGCCACAGAGGAAGCTTTCTCTGGGGGCATCAGGCGGGGAATAAAAAAGAGCCGCCCGCTGGCCCCGCCGTCTTCTGCCACTCCAGTGAAGGAGTCCAGACGCAAAGGCAAGTCCCTCCTCCAGGGGCTGAGCTCTGCCATGACCTCTTGCCAGTGACGTCGTCCCAGAAGAGCCCTCTAAGTGAGGGAGTGTACAGGGAAATTAACCATCCACACGGAAAAAACCAAGTGGACGAAGCTGCCCGCAGCCCTTACGATCAGTTGGATGGACGGCTCAGAGCAGAGCCATTCGTGCTCTTAAATATCCTCCAAAAGACAAGGAAGGACCCAGAACAGAATGGGAAGAGGCAGGCTGGGTGGCCTTGGGGATGGTGCCCATGCTGTTACGGATTCGAAGCCTGGTGCCACCCTTCTGGCGCTGGGCTCTTTCCAGTAGGGATTGGGTTGCCAGTCCTAGAGCACGGAGGCCTTGAGAAAGTGAGAGGAAAGAAGGCTCCTGGCACCTCCTGCGAGCCCCTGGTGGCCCAGAGGAGCATGGAGGATGGTGGCCATGATGGACGGGCTGGGGCGGCCTCCAGTCTGCATCGTGGAGGAAGCTCACGGGGCCACTGCAGGAATTAGAGCTGCCGCTTGCCTGTGCCCTGGCTGTCTCCGTGCCTCACACCAATCCTGGAGTGGCGCTATGGTCCCCTTTTTATGGATGAGAAAACCGGAGCTCTTGGGGTTAAATGACTTGCCCGTGGGAGGTGGGGGGTGTCCAGCCGTCTTCTCCCTCTCCCTGGGCAGGTGACAGGGACTCGCAGCCCTAAATTAGGAGCCTTCAGAGAGGCGGGAGGAGAAGCCACCGAGGGCCTGTAACCAGGCCCGAGGATGGGAGCTGGGGGGAGACCCGTGGTGGCCGGAGAAGGCAGGCTGCGGCCACCACGGCCGGCCGGAGGAATCCTCCCAGCATACCTCTCGCTGTTGAGCAGGGGATCGATTATTCCGGCTTTTCAGGGTGGTGGCCGCTGAGCGCCGGTTCGGGGCTGGTGAGGAGAGTGTGTTGGGGGAGCTGGAGGGGCTTTGGGGAGCGCCCAGGGCCAGAGGGTGGAGCGAGGCCTGGGGAGTTGGTGCTGCTGCCCGGGACCCTTCTTTCCCGGTTCTCTTTGTTCAGCCGGGCCCTGGGAGCACAGACTGGAAGCGAGGGGTGGAGAGCAAAGGAACAGGTACCCGCGTGAGAGAAGGAGACGCTTGCTAGCCATTCTCACTGCCCCAACGTGGGCCCAGCCGCCTCGGCTGGCCTCCGGAGGCCTCCTCCCATCGGGCTGCAGGGCCGACGAGGTCCAGGTCACCCTGGACGCTTCTGAGGTTCTGTGCATGTGGCTGCATTTGTTGCGAGGGTCCCGGTCAGAGTGTGGCTTGGGGCCTCCTCACGAGAGGGGCAGGACGATGGAAGAGGAGGCCCTGAGGCCGGAGTCCGTCTAGTACGGCCCATGGCGGCCACCCCAGCGGCAGGGGGAGAGCCGAGCAGGGCACAGTCCCCTGGGCTCAGGGCCCGCGGCTCTCGGGAGGTCAAAGAGGCCAAAGGGAGGCCGCCGCAGTCACGTCGGGCCCCAGCCCCACGGTCGCCCTTCTCTCCCCAGCCCCCCACCCGATGCCCCCCGGCCGGAAAAGCGCTGCTGTAAAGGTTTCTGTATAGACATCCTCAAACGCCTGGCCCAGACCATCGGCTTCAGCTACGACCTCTACCTCGTCACCAACGGCAAACACGGGAAGAAAATCGACGGCGTCTGGAATGGCATGATCGGGGAGGTGGGCCCGGCCTGGAGGGAGCGCAGGGGACAGAGGGGAGGGGGCCCAAGTCCCAGCCCCCAGCCTCTCCTCGCACTGACCTCCCAACCCCGGCTCCCTCTTCCCCTCCTGCTCTCGGCCGGCTCCTCGCTCCAGGTTTTCTACCAGCGGGCAGACATGGCCATTGGCTCCCTCACCATCAACGAAGAGCGATCCGAAATCGTAGACTTCTCCGTGCCCTTCGTGGAGACAGGGATCAGCGTGATGGTGGCCCGGAGCAATGGGACGGTGTCGCCTTCTGCCTTTTTGGGTGAGCCCGGGCCCTGGCCGGACCGAGCGGCGGCAGCTAGCTCTGTGCCCAGAGAGCCGCCCTCGTCCTGGAGGAGCTCCCGGGGCGGGACGGCGGGAAGCGGCCCGAGATGGGGGAGGGAAGGAGGCCAGGTCCAGGGCGCCTGGCGCGGAGGAGCCCGAGGCAGCAGCAGAAGGGCCGGGCCTTGGGGAAGAGGCAGAGAGGCTCACAGGGTTTCCTGCTTTGGGGACCTCGGGAGATGGCGGGGCAGAGACCTGGGGCCTCGGACCCAGGAATAGAGTGTCGCGCGGAGAGGCGGGCTCAACGTAGGGGCCTCCGGGGCAGCTGGCGTCCCACCGCCCAGAGGAGACGGAGAAGGCCGCGCTCTGGGTCAGCAGAAGGGGAACGGGAGAGGCCGGCCCGAGAGAGCGGGGGCCTCCTGGAGGCCGCCCCCCGGAGCCGAGCATCTCCCGAGTCCGACTCTCCTCGGCTGGCGAGAAGAGGCTTGGGGATGTGTGCTGGGTGCGAGCGAGCGTGTGTGTGTGAGTGCGCCCGGGCCGGAAGCTCGTGCCGCCCCGACGCCCTCCCGCCCGTGCCCTGCCGCCCCGCAGAGCCCTACAGCCCGGCCGTGTGGGTCATGATGTTCGTCATGTGTCTGACCGTGGTGGCCGTCACCGTGTTCATCTTCGAGTACCTCAGTCCCGTCGGCTACAACCGCAGCCTGGCCACGGGCAAGCGTGAGTGCCGGCCGGGGGGGGGGGGTGCTGCTGTGGAGGGGGGCCGGGGCCCAGCACGGCCCGGCCCCAGCCCGCGCGTCGTGTCCCCAGGCCCCGGCGGCTCCACCTTCACCATCGGCAAGTCCATCTGGCTGCTCTGGGCCCTGGTCTTCAACAACTCGGTGCCTGTGGAGAACCCGCGCGGGACCACCAGCAAGATCATGGTCCTGGTCTGGGCCTTCTTCGCCGTCATCTTCCTGGCCAGCTACACGGCCAACCTGGCAGCCTTCATGATCCAGGAGGAGTACGTGGACACCGTGTCGGGGCTCAGCGACCGCAAGGTGGGGGGGCCGCCCGGGGGGAGGGGCCGGGCCCCCCCAGCCCCCGCGGCCCCCGGCCCGGCTCTGGCGACGCCCGCTCTCCCCGCTGCAGTTCCAGCGGCCCCAGGAGCAATATCCGCCCCTGAGGTTCGGGACGGTGCCCAACGGCTCCACCGAGAAGAACATCCGCAGCAACTACGAGGCCATGTACAACTACATGGTGCGCTACAACCAGCCCAGGGTGGAGGAGGCCCTGACGCAGCTCAAGGCCGGGTCAGCCGCGGGACCGACCGGGAGGGGGGCGGCCGTCGGGAAGGGGCCGGGGGCCGGGGGGCCGGGGCTGACCCCTCCCCCCGTCCCCCAGGAAACTGGACGCCTTCATCTACGACGCCGCCGTCCTCAACTACATGGCCCGGAAGGACGAGGGCTGCAAGCTGGTGACCATCGGCTCGGGCAAGGTCTTCGCCACCACAGGCTACGGCATCGCCCTGCAGAAGGGCTCCCGCTGGAAGCGCCCCATCGACCTGGCTCTCCTACAGTTCCTGGGGGACGGTAGGTGGGGTGAGGCTGGGGGGGGCGGGGAGGAGCGGGGGGGGGGCCGGGAAGGCCGGGCTGGGCTTGAGCCGGGCCCCCTGCAGATGAGATCGAGATGCTGGAGCGGCTGTGGCTGTCCGGGATCTGCCACAACGACAAGATCGAGGTCATGAGCAGCAAGCTGGACATCGACAACATGGCCGGAGTCTTCTACATGCTGCTCGTGGCCATGGGCCTCTCGCTGCTGGTCTTCGCTTGGGAGCACCTGGTCTACTGGAGGCTGCGCCACTGCCTCGGCCCCACGCACCACCTGGACTTCCTGCTCGCCTTCTCCAGGGTGAGCCTGCCAGCCAGAAGAGGGAGGGGGGTTTGGGCAGCCACAGAGCCCCGCTACCTCTTAGTGTTTCTGGGACAAAGCCTGGTCACGTGGAGACAGGTCACGTGGAGGCCGGTCACGTGGAGACAGGTCACGTGGAGGCCGGTCACGTGGAGACAGGTCACGTGGAGACAGGTCACATGGAGACCGGTCACGTGGAGACTGGCCACGTGGAGGCCGGCCACGTGGAAGCTAGTCACGTGGAGGCCAGTCACGTGGAGACAGGTCACGTGGAGGCCGGTCACTGTGGAAGTCGTCCAACACAAAGCCTGGCCACATGGAGGCTGACCAACACAAGGCCTACCATAGTCGGCCACAGAGAGGCTGGTCACTGTAGTTGTTGGCCACTGCAGAGGCCGGTCACTGTGGAGGCTGGCCCCGGAGGAGGCAGGGCGCCCCAGAGCATGCTGGTCCCTGAGTGTGGCTTGCATCTCCTGTCTTCCCTGCAGGGCATGTACAGCTGCTGCAGTGCCGATGCCGCCCCGCCAGCTGCCAAGCCCCCTCCCCCCCAGCCCCTGCCATTGCCCAGCCCGGCCTACCCCGCTCCTCGTCCAGCCCTGCCTCCCTCGGCCACCGGCCCCTTCCTGCCCCGGGAGCGGGCGGTAGTGGACCGCTGGCGTAGGCCCAAGCCATCCTCGGGGCCCGGAGCTGGGCCCGTCCCCGTCCCGGTCACCCCCGAAGCTGCAGGCCCCGCTCGGGCCCCACTCCCCGGGGCCTTGGCTGACGGCTTCCACCGCTACTACGGTCCCATCGAGCCTCAGGGCCTGGGGGAGCCCCGGGCGTCGCGGCCCTCTCGACCCCTGTCCCCGCCGCCCCCGCCCCAGAAGCCGCCCCCCTCTTACTTCGCCATCGTGCGAGAGAAGGATGCGGGGGGCCCTGGCGAGCCGGCCCCCGCCCCATATGCCGGATACCCCTCCCCACCGGTCCCCCCTGCTGCTCCCCTCTGTCACCTGGCCTACGAGGACGAGAGCCCCCCTGCTCCGACCCGCTGGCCCCGCTCGGACCCCGAGAGTCAGCCCCTGCTTCGGGGGGCTGGCGGCGGGGGAGGCTCCGCAGCTCCTCCTCCGCCCCCCTGCCGTGCACCGCCCCCTCCCTGCCCCTACCTAGACCTGGAATTGTCCGACTCGGATGATTCTGAGAGCTTGGGGGCCGGCTCGGGGGCCGGGCTTGAGCCCTGGTGGGTGCCCGACTTCTATCCGTATGCCGACCGCTTGGGTCGTTACTGGTCCGTTGACAAGCTGGGGGGATGGCGGGCGGGCAGCTGGGATTACCTGCCCCCTCGCCCGGGCCCGGCAGCCTGGCATTGCCGCCACTGTGCCAGCCTGGAGCTGCTCCCTCACCCGCGCCACCTCAGTTGCTCCCATGACGGTCTGGACGGAGGCTGGTGGGCTCCCCCGCCGCCCCCTCCCCCTCCGTGGGCCGCCGGGCCACCCCGCCGCCGCACCCGTTGCCGCTGCCCCCGGGGCCACCGGGCCCCTCCGCGCCGATCGGGCCAAGCCTCCCACCGGCGGCGCCACGCGGGGGCCTGGGACCTCCCGCCACCTGCGCCCACTTCCCGTTCCCTGGAGGACCTGAGCTCTTGTCCCCGGGTGGCCCCGGCTCACAGCCGCCATTCCCGCCGTTGCCCCCACGCTACCCACTGGGGCCCTGTGCCCCGGAGACACCGTGGGGGGGACCTGGGCACCCGCCGTGGCTCTGCCCATTTCTCCAGCCTCGAGTCTGAGGTATGACCGACCCTGTCGCCCCCCTCCCCTGGCCTGACACAGAGAAGACGCTCCTGCGACCGAGGGCCTGCGGACGGATGGACGGAGCCGGGGGCCCTGGGTCCGAGGACCGCAGATGGCCGGCAGGACGGAGGAAGGAGGAACCGAGGGGCCGCACATCTAGCACAATGCGTCCGGGCCACAGACTGAACACCGACGGGACAGAGCCAGGGTGGGGGACCCGAATGGGGTTCCCTGAGCCCCGAGGGCTTTTTTAACCTGTCAAGGGCTTTTTAATGTCAAGGGAATTGGGGGGGTCTGGCTGAGCTCATGCCCCTCCCCCTTGCCCCAGCCCCATCTTGTGGGGATCTACCCCATCACTGTGCTGCTCCCCGAGCCCCGGACACCACCAGGGACCACCCCCGGGGGAGAGGGGGCTGTTTTTAACCTTCATCATTGGGACACAAAACTGTGAGAGCCGCTCGCTAAACTGTGACCCCCAACCCTGAGACTCTGACCCCAAGACTGTGACCCCTGACCCGAGACTGTGACCCCTGACCCCAGACTGTGAGCCTGACCCCTTCTTCCTAGCCTCTGACTCCTGAGACTGTTACCCCTGAGCCCAAGACCGCCCCCAACCCCTGTCTGCCAGACACCTTGGGGTCTCCCCAAAATGAACTCTGGTCCTCCACGGTCTTTGACCCCTAATCCTCCACGACCCCCCACTTCCCTTCACTGTACTCCCTCCTAGACAGCCTCCAGACACACGTCCCCCTCCTAACCCCAACCCACCTCCACTGTCCAGCCCCAGAGCCCCGGCCTGGGCCCGAAGCCGCCCAGGCCCACCCTGCCGCAGGAGAGGACTCTGGTGTCCAACCTCCCTGCATCCAAGTGTTTGGAATAAACCCAGTTTTTATGCCTCCTCAGCCCAGAGCCCTGGACTCCATCTTGTGTCCCAGGCGGTGGGACCTAAAGGAAGCAGGCAGCCAGGCGGAGCCAGAGAGAGGCAGAACCCAGGAATCAGACCCAGAGGGACCCCTGGGGAAGGGAGGGCAGGGAAGACAATGGGTTCAGAAAGAGCTAGGCATGGGGGCAGCGTGCATAGAGAGTGAAGCCTGGAAATGGGAGGTCCTGGGTTCAAATGTGGCCTCAAACACTTCTTAGCTGGGTGACCCTTAACCCCATTGCCTAAACCAATCCATAGTATTGATTCTAAGACAGAAAGGGCTGTTAACAAAAAAAGTTTTTAAAAGGCAAAATGTATCGAGGCTGGAAAAGGTAAGTTGGAGGCAGCTGGGGAAGGGCCTTGAATACCAAGCAGAGGACTCTGGGATCCTGAAGGCCACAGGGAGTTCCTGCAGTGCCTTGAAAGGGTGGGGGTGGGGGCCATAGAGCTGAGCTTTAAGAAGCTGAATGGAGGGTGTGTGTGAGGCAAACACTGCTATAGTAACAGTCCTGGCACAAAGGGATAAGGGCCTACACAAGGGTGGGGTGGGGGTGAGAGGTGCTGGGAAGATGAAATCAACTAGAGGTGCTGCAGAGGTGAAATTGACAGGTCTTGGCACCATATTGAATCCCGGCTCTCAGAGCCTAGAGCCCAAGATGGGAGCCTGAGGCCTGGAAGGAGGGTGGAGGCCTCCCCAGCCTTAGGGAAGGCAGGGGCCCCGGGTGGGAAGGTAATGAGTTCAGGTTTGGCTACTGGATATCTGGTTAGAGATGTCGAGCAGGCACTTGGAGGTCAGCAGAGAGGCTGGGGCAGGAGGGGTAGATTGGAGCATCCTCAGCATAAAGACAGCTATTAAATCCTAGGGGTTGAGGGGGTCCCTGGCAGTTCCAAGAAGGGCAGGACATCTATGGGGAGAGGGGGTGATCTGGAGATGGGTCCAGCAAAGGAGACAGAGGAGCAGTCACAGAGGTAGGAGGAAAACCAGGAGAGAGGGGTGTCCCCAAGATCCTGGGAGGAGAAAGTGAGCCAATGGTGCCTGAGGCTTCAAAGGGCTCCAAGAGAATCAGGGCTAAGCAAAGACAGGAGAAAGCACTGGTTACTCAGAGGCAGCCTGGGAGGAACTATGAGGTCAGAAACCAGACTGTCAGGGGTTAAGAAGGGAGTGAAAGCACCCGCAGATTGGCCAATATGGCAGCAAAAGAAAGTGATAAATGTTGGAGGGGGTGTGGCAAAATTAGGACCCTAATACATTGCTGGTGGAGTTGTGAATTGATCCAAACATTCTGGAGGGCAATTTGGAACTCTGCCCAAAGGGCACTAAAAGACTGTCTGCCCTTTGATCCAGCCATAGCACTGCTGGGTTTTTGTCCCAAAGAGATACTAAGGAAAAAGACTTGTACAAGAACTTGTACATAGCTGCACTCTTTGTGGTGGCCAAAAATTGGAAAATGAGGGGATGCCCTTCAATTGGGGAATGGCTGAACAAATTGTGGTATATGTTGGTGATGGAATACTATTGTGCAAAAAGGAATAATAAAGTGGAGGAATTCCATGGAGACTGGAACAAGCTCCAGGAAGTGATGCAGAGCGAGAGGAGCAGAACCAGGAAAACATTGTACACAGAGACTGATACATTG
The DNA here is from genome assembly GCF_027887165.1 of Monodelphis domestica. Taxonomy (NCBI): domain Eukaryota; kingdom Metazoa; phylum Chordata; class Mammalia; order Didelphimorphia; family Didelphidae; genus Monodelphis; species Monodelphis domestica. Next base: position 443,455,628 of record NC_077230.1, read on the forward strand.
TGGTACAATTGAATGTAATGGACTTCTCCATTAGTGGCAATGCAATGATCCAGGACAATTCTGAGGGACTCAGGAGAAAGAACGACATCCACAGCCAGAGGAAGAACTGTGGGGGCAGAAATGCAGAAGAAAAATACATGATCAACCACATAGTGCGATGGGGATGTGAAGAGGGCTTTGATGTTAAAGGATCTCTCTACTGCAAATATGAATAACATAGCAATAGGTTTTGAGCAGTGATACCCGGATAACCCAGTGGAACTGCTTGTGGGCTTTGAGAGGGAGGAGGAGAGGATTATGAATCATGTAATCGTGGAAAAATGCTCTTTAAAAAAAAAGGAGTGAGAAGAGAAAGTGGAGGTGCCCATGGGGCCCAGTGAATCGAGAGCAGGATTAGAAGAAGCCTCCAGGCTTTCGACCAGGCAGGGAGAATGCCCCTTTGCCACTAGAACTACAATTCCCGGCATGCTCGAGAGGGCCAGCGGTTCCCGGGGCCTCGCAGGAAGGGGCGGGCTGGGGGGGCCGTCGCCATGGCGATGGGAGGAGGGGGCGGAGCCCAAACTCCAGTCCCGCAGACTCCAAGATGGCGGCGCGGAAGAGTTCCGGTCGCACGTGCAGAGCTAAGGCGGATTCCTCGGGCAGTCCGCCGCGCGTCTATCTCCCGGGCCGGGGCCCGCCGCTGCAGGACGACGAGGAGCTGGTGCGGGACCAGGAAGCCTACGTATTGTACCACCGCGCACAGACTGGTGCGGGGAGGAGGCCGAGGAGAGGAGGCGTGGGAGAGGGGAATGGGGGGCGGGCGGGGGGGGGTGTGCTCCGGGAGGCCCCTCCTCACCTCGAGCCCTCTCCCCCTTTTCTCGGGCAGGCTCACCATGCCTCAGCTTCGACGTGGTCCGAGACCATCTGGGGGATTCCCGCAGCTCATTTCCCCTTTGCCTGTACCTATGCGCCGGGACCCAGGCCCCCAGTGCCCAGAGCAACAGGTGTGTCTGGGAGAAGGGGCTCCCCCGGGGGAGGGGGCAGGGGGGTGCTGCCACCCCCTTTTTCCTGCCCTGCATCTCCGGGAGACCCTGAGGGAAGCCGGTCCCGCCCCCTGAAGGGAGGATGGGACTGTCACCTGGTCTGAGCCCCAGCCCCCAAACGCCCTCTCTGCCCCCCCCCCCAGGCTGATGGTGATGCGCATGCACAATCTTTACGGCACCCAGAAAAGTGAGGCTTCTGAGGACAGCGAGAGTGAGAGTGAGGAGGAGGAGGAGGAGGAGGAAGAGAAGAAGCCCCAGCTGGAGCTGGCCATGATCCCCCACTATGGAGCCATCAACCGAGTGCGGGTAACTGACCTGGCAGCCTGGGCCAGGGGCTTCCTGGAGCCCTCTTGGCCTCCCGGGACGTCTCACTGCCCTCCCCACCTCTCCCTCCTCAGGTGGCTTGGCTTGGGGAGACCCCGGTGGCTGGAGTGTGGTCAGAGAAAGGCCAGGTGGAGGTGTTCTCCCTCCGGAGGCCCCTGGAGGCCGTGGACGACCCCCAGGTCCTGGCCGCGTTCCTGCGGGAGGAGCAGGCCCAGACCCGGCCCCTGTTCGCCTTCGGCGGCCACATGGCTGAGGGCTTTGCCCTGGACTGGTCCCCCCGGGTGCCTGGTGAGTCAGCTGTGAAGGGGGAGGGGGGCGCTTCTGGGAGCCTTTCGCGGACGACGACCCTGTCTGTGCCACAGGTCGTCTGCTGACCGGCGACTGTCAGAAGAACATTCATCTGTGGACCCCCACCAGCGGGGGCTCCTGGCACGTCGACCAGCGGCCCTTCGCCGCCCATTCCCGCTCCGTGGAGGATCTGCAGTGGTCACCCACTGAGGACACGGTGAGTGGGCCTTCGGGGACAGGGAACGCGCCTTTATGAGGCACCTGCCGTGTGCCAGGCGCCATGACAAGCGCCCTACGGGTAGTCTTCATGGGGCCTCACGCCATGCCGAGGGGTGACGTGGTTGGGAATCCCCATTTTACAGTGGGGCGAGCGTAAGAGGCTGGATCGCCATCGGGTCTTCCTGCCTCTGAGCCCAGCCCCCGGAGCCATTGGGAGGAGGGGCCGCCGGTGGGTGCCTGCGCCATGAACGCTCCCCTCCCCCCGCCAGGTGTTTGCGTCCTGCTCGGCTGACACCTCCATCCGAATATGGGACATCCGGGCGGCACCAAGCCGGGCCTGCATGCTCACAGCCCCGGCCGCGCACGACGCGGATGTCAACGTCATCAGCTGGAGCCGCCAAGAGACGTCCTTCCTGCTCAGCGGAGGCGACGACGGGGCCCTCAAGGTCTGGGATCTCCGGCAGTTCACGGTGAGTTCCCCATCCTTGGGGGTCCTCCCAGACCGGATCAGGCGGCCGGGCAGAAGCTGCCTCGGGGTAGGGGTGCTGGGCTCCCCCTTGTTGGAGGACTGTCGAGAGCCTCGTGGGGAGCCCTGGTCTCTCAGAGGCTGGGGGGGGCTGGGCTCCCCCCGGCCCCCCCCCGAATCACCCTCCTCCCCCCTGGTCCTGCAGACGGGCTCCCCAGTGGCCACCTTCAAGCAGCACGTGGCACCCGTGACCTCTGTGGAGTGGCACCCCCAGGACGGTGGGGTCTTTGCCGCAGCCGGGGCTGACGACCAGCTCACTCAGTGGGATCTGGCAGTGGAGCGGGACCCCGAAACAGAGGGCGCCGAGGCTGACGGAGACCCCCTGGTGGCCGAGCTCCCCCAGCAGCTGCTCTTCGTTCACCAAGGGGAGACGGACATCAAAGAGTTGCATTGGCACCCCCAGTGTCCCGGCGTCCTCATCAGCACGGCCTTGTCCGGCTTCACCGTCTTCCGCACCATCAGCGTCTGACCCCCGGCCTTCGGCCCCTTTCCCCTCCACAGGACTTGACTGCACCCGCCTGCCTTAAGAATTGGGGTGGCTCGGCCGCCATCCCACGCCAGGAGTTAACTTGGCGCCCTGTTGCTCCTCCCTCCCCCGGCGCACTCCGACGGAGCCCGTCTTGTTGAGGGGGGGTCACTGGAGGGGGGGCGCGTACGGGCAATAAAGGAGAGACGAAGACTCGGTGTGAGGCGCCTCTGGCTCTGCCCGTCAGCCCGGGGCTCTGTCTGTCTGTCTTCACGGCTCTCCGTTCCTGTGCCAGGCTGGCTCTGATCTGCCCCCTCTTTTCCCGGCCTCCCCGGGCTCCGGTCTGGCCCTCGTGCCTTTCCAACTTTCTCTGGAGCCTGGGCTTGGGGCCAGCTCCGACTCCCCTCCCCCTGGCCTGGCTCCCCCTCTGCGGCTCCAGCTGGCCCCGCCCTCCCCCTCCTAAGGCGCTCCTGATCCCTGGCCAGAGCTGGGCTGGCCGGTGTGGACACTCCCCCGGCACACAGACCTCTCCCTCCAGGGAGCCGGCCTGGACACGGCTGACGGAGGAGATCCTGCTGCGCGGGATGGGGGCCGCCGGCCCCGGCAGGTAGGGAGGCAGCAGCCGCGCTCCGGGACCCCACAGCCGTCCTGCCCACCTGTTGGCCCCTGCCCGGAGCCCCGGGCTCCTCTGCCCCTTCCCGGCTCGCAGCTGGCTCTGGGGGAGTCAGTCCCTGCCCGCGCTCCCTGCTGGTGGCCCTCGGCCTCTGAAAGGCCGGCCTAAGGGCTCGGCGTCCTCTAGCCCCCGCGCTGCCTTGGCGCTTCGCTGGCTCCCTGCATCTCCCCCTGCCATCTCCAGTCTGACCCCGTCATCATGGGGCTCTTTGCCTCTCTGCCTCTGGCCTCCCCCGGCTGTCTTTCTGTCTGTCTGGGAGCCAGCCTGGCCCTGCGGCCTCCCCTCACTGCCTCTGCGGCTCTCTCTGGCCCCTGGCTGTCTCTGGCCTCCCCTGACTGTCTCTCTGTCTCTGGCTGTCTCTGTCTCTCTGTCTCTGTCTGGCCTCCCTTGGCTGTCTCTCTGTCTCTGGCCTCCCCCAGCTGTCTCTCTGTCTCTGGCTGTCTCTGTCTCTCTGTCTCTGTCTGGCCTCCCTTGGCTGTCTCTCTGTCTCTGGCTGTCTCTGTCTCTCTGTCTCTGTCTGGCCTCCCTTGGCTGTCTCTCTGTCTCTGGCCTCCCCCGGCTGTCTCTCTGTCTCTGGCTGTCTCTGTCTCTCTGTCTCTGTCTGGCCTCCCTTGGCTGTCTCTCTGTCTCTGGCCTCCCCCGGCTGTCTCTCTGTCTCTGGCTGTCTCTGTCTCTCTGTCTCTGGCCTCCCCCGGCTGTCTCTCTGTCTCTGGCCTCCCCCGGCTGTCTCTCTGTCTCTGGCTGTCTCTGGCCTCTGGGGGGGAGGGCTGCGGGCCCCAGATTCCCAGATTAGGTAGTGACTTTGACATGAAATGGTCATCCTCTAAGCCGCGTCTCTTGGCTGAATATGGAAACATAAGCTGCTCGCGCCTCTGGGGGAGGGGGAGGGGGGCAAGGGGCAGGGGACGACGGGCCAGAGGCACCCTGGCCTGCGGGCGGGCTGGGCTGGAGAAGGGGCCGTGGGGGTGGGGCCCGGGTCGGACGAGGGCTGCCCCTCTTCTCCCCCCCCAGGTGCCCTACCACCTGCTAGCCCCCATGGGGGTGTCCCGCGTCCTGCGGCGCCTGAGCGGCGTCCCCTCCTCGGCTGAGGAGGACCAGGGTGAGGGAGGCGGCCCGGCGGCCTGCCTCAACGGGCGCTCCCCCGGGGGTGCCGAGCTAGGCCTGGGCCCCCGGCGCCGGGGCCGCTTCGTCAAGAAGGACGGCCACTGCAACGTGCGCTTCGTCCACCTGGGCGAGCATGGGGCGCGCTACCTCAGCGACCTGTTCACCACCTGCGTGGACGTGCGCTGGCGCTGGATGTGTCTGCTCTTCTCCTGCTCCTTCGTGGCCTCGTGGCTGCTCTTCGGCCTGGCCTTCTGGCTCATCGCCTCCCTGCACGGGGACCTGGCTGCGCCCCCGCCGCCCGCGCCCTGCTTCTCGCAGGTGGGCAGCTTCCTGGCCGCCTTCCTCTTCGCCCTGGAGACGCAGACGTCCATCGGCTACGGCGTGCGCAGCGTGACGGAGGAGTGCCCGGCCGCCGTGGTGGCCGTGGTCCTTCAGTGCATCGCCGGCTGCGTGCTGGACGCCTTCGTGGTGGGCGCCATCATGGCCAAGATCGCCAAGCCCAAGAAGCGCAACGAGACGCTGGTGTTCAGCGAGAACGCCGTGGTGGCGCTCCGCGACCACCGCCTTTGCCTCATGTGGCGCGTGGGCAACCTGCGGCGGAGTCACCTGGTGGAGGCCCACGTCCGCGCCCAGCTGCTGCAGGTGAGTGCGGGGGGCACGGAAAAGCCGGGGCGCCACAGCTCCCGGCGTCTCCTGCGGTCTGAGCCCGGGCCGATTCCTGTCCGCGGTGCGCGGAGCAGGGCCGCCTCGCCCCCCTCCCGCCCGTGTACGTAGCGGCGTCTCTCTCTGCCTCCCCCCAGCCCCGTGTCACCCCGGAAGGCGAGTACATCCCGCTGGACCACCAGGACGTGGACGTGGGCTTCGACGGGGGCACGGACCGCATCTTCCTGGTGTCGCCCATCACCATCGTCCACGAGATCGACGCCTCGAGCCCCCTGTACGAGATGGGCCGGGCCGAGCTGGCCAGGGCGGACTTCGAGCTGGTGGTCATCCTGGAGGGCATGGTGGAGGCCACCGCCATGACCACGCAGTGCCGCTCCTCCTACCTGCCCGGCGAGCTCCTGTGGGGCCACCGCTTCGAGCCGGTGCTCTTCCAGAGAGGGGCCCAGTACGAAGTGGACTACCGGCACTTTCACCGCACCTACGAGGTTCCCGGGACCCCGGTGTGCAGCGCTCGGGAGCTCGAGGAGAGGCAGGCGCTGGGGGACGGCGAGAGCCCCGGGCCCAAGGCGGGCCTGCCTGGCGCCCTGGCCGCCTTCTGCTACGAGAACGAGGTGGCTCTCAGCTGCTGCCAGGAGGAGGAGGAGGCGGAGGAGGAGAGGGGGGAGGCCCAGGACGAGGCCGGCTCCAGGGCCCCCAGCCCGCCCCTGGCCCCGTCCCCCGGCTCGGCCTCACCCCCTTGAAGGGAGCCGGGCAGGGCCAGGGACTGTGGTTCCCAGGAGCGCAGGCTCGGCGCACAGCCTCCCGGGGGATGCGGAACTTGTAGTCTTCGGAGGGGGACGACTTTCTCTGGGGCGTAGCTAGGACGGAGGGGGAGGCCGTGCATGCACCCTGAACCCCGACCTCAAAGGGGGAGGCTCTCCTCACCACCCGCCCTTCCCTGGCCAGCTCCATCGTGCTCGGAATCCAGGAGGCAGGGGCCGGGCTTGTTCCAGACCCCCGACTCCCAAGAAGAACGGGGGACCCGCCTTGGGGACGGGGCCCGGGCGGTGGCCCCTCATATCTATCCTAGCTACGTCTATCTGCTCTTCCTCTTTGCTGACTGCTGCACCGGGGCTGGGCAAGCATGGCCTTGGCCTCGGCGGGGAGGTCCCCGGGGGGCCGCCGCGGGATCCCCTTCGGCTCAGGGAGCCTGGGACTTCGGGGCCCGGCTCGGCAGCCACCCAAGCCTTCGGGCTCCCGGGGACTCTTCTGGAAGGCCCTGGAGCGAAGCGGCTGGTGTTCCTGTTGGGACCTGGCTTGGCCTCTGGACACTGGGAAGGCTGCAGCATGAGTCACCCCGACGGAGCTGCTGGGGCACAAGGCTGGCCCGTTGCCCTGCCTTGTCCCTGCCTGGGCTCTGGGGCGAGTGGAGGACGGTGAGGGACCCTGGGGTCCTTTCCACCATTGCCTGGGGGCGGAGGGAACCCTCTTCCCCTTGGCCCCAGAATAAAGACTGGTGAAGCCATCCGAGTGTGCCTTCCTGGGGGTTGGGAGGCCCAGGGTGGCCACTCTTCCACAGGCCTGGCCCCTGGCCCAGGGCCTCATTTCCGTAAGTGTGCCCAGGGAGAGGTGCCAGCCTGCAGTGAGGAATCCAGCCAGGGGAGAGGGAGGAAGGCCACCTCTGGAGAGGCGGCCTGGCCTTCCGTCCTCTGTCTGGTGACTCCCCATCTAGGGCCCCTCCCCGGCGCCCAGCCATCCCTGCACCCCAGGCTTCAGAGGCCCCGTCAGCCTCAGCCCAGCTGTGCCCCCCCCTTATCCATGAGTAACCCTGAGAACAACCGGATGGAATTAATTAGCTAGGCAGCAGAGGATTGGGGGGGAGGGGAGCCCTGGGGCCTCGGGGCTGCTGGGGTCGCTCGGGATGGCCCAGTGGGACCAGGATGGGATCAGGAGTTGGGGGGGGGACAGGGATGGAAGAAGAGAGCCGGGACTCCTTGGGGACCTGGCCAGGGCATGAGGGGAGCCTCAGCCGTGGTGAAGGTCAGAATGGGGGCAGAGAGAGGATTAGGGGGAACAGTTTCCATGGCTAATCCTCTGGGGAAGCTGGTCTTGAGGCACCACTTTCAGGCTTGTCCCTGGGGGTGAGGGCAAGTGGGGCGGAAGCCGCCCCAGCAGGGGCATCACTTCTTTTCCTTCCTCTCTGAATTCAAATGGGTGCTTCCTGGGCAAGTCACCACCTCCCTGGGCCTCAGTTTCCTCATCTGTAAAATGAGGGGATCGATTGGCGGGCTCCACAGCCCTCTGACCCCAGAACGGCCCGGGGCGGGGGAGGGCTCATGGAGGTCGTCAGGTACTGGAGGGGACACGGAGGCACTGGGGGAGACTCTGACTGGGAAGCCCGGGATCGTGCTAGGAGGAGGTGGGGAGGAGCCTGAGAACCACAGGGTCTCGACAGGGGGAGGAGTCGACGGAGCCGGAGAAGTGGGGGACCAGAGCAGGAGTTTGAGAAAGGGAGGAGTCTGAGGTAGGGAGGGAGGAGCCCGGAGGGCAGGGCGAAGTGTCCAAGAGAAACGGAGGGGAACCCAGAGCGGAGAGGCTTGAGGGAGGAGGAGTCTGGATGGAGAGGGAGGAGCCAGGAAGGGGGAGCCGTCCGAGTAGAAGGGCCGGAGGAAGGATGGGAGTCTGAGAAAGGGAAGAGTCCCTGGGAGGAGGGAATGGGCTTAGTCAGAAGGGCAGCGAGGGGGTCTTCGCAGACACAATGCCTTCCTTCAAGGCCTTCAGCTGTTGCTAAGCAACGGACCTTTTTTTTTTCCTTTCAGGGTCTGAGCTCTGTTGCCACCCCTTAGCAACAGGGCTACCCCCTGGCAACGGTTCTTGGCTTGGAGAGAGGACACGCCCCCTCGCGTTTGTCCCGGGCCTTCTCGCGCAGGCGCAGACATCGTTGTCCCTCTCGAGTCAAAGCCTTCCCTTGTCGGTTCCCCGTCACTTTTCCAGAGGCTGTTGCTCCCAGTCCTATGTGTACCGCCCTTCTGAGCGAGGCCCCAATTTTCATTGGGTGCAGCGTGGAGGGTGGGGCCCCTGGGACTCTTCCACCGAGTTCTATAGGTTCGCTTGGCCACCCGCCCCTTGTCCACCGAGGCAACGAGGCCGCCTTACGCCCCGCCCCCACCCGCTTCATTGGCTCGGGCGACCCGCCCCTCGATGCCCATTGGGCTCACGGAAATCGAGCTCAGGTTCCCATTGGCCAGGGGGCGGGCCCACGCGAGAGCGGAGGCGGTGGTGGCGGCGGCCCCGGGAGCGGCCGAAGGGGCTGAGCGTAGCCCCAAGGACCCGCGAGGAACCGGCGGCCCGAGCCAAGCTCTGGGCCCGCGCCGGGCTGACCTGGCCACCATGGAAGACGGAGTCTATGGTGAGGCGAGCTCGGAGCGAGCTCCGGGGGCCAGAGGCCCGGGAGGGGACGGGACGTTCCATTCCATTGTTCAGGACGATACCATTTCCGGCCGGCGCAGGGGGGCGTGGTCGAAACCATTCCTAGGGCGAGTCCATTTCCTGCCAGTGGGATGTACTATCCCAGGCTCTCGTGGTGGGGGAAGGGGGGGCTCCCGTGGATTGGGAAAGACCATTTTTCTTGGAAGGGGGAACCCCTCGGAAGAAAGACAGCACAGGAGGAGTTGGGGGAAACTTAGTAGGGATAAGGGGAAAGAGTCCGTGCCCCCCCTTACCTCCCCCCGCCAGAATAGCTTTAGTGTTCTCCGCAGTGCTACCTCAGTTTCTCCACGGTGCCTTTGCAACCATTAGACTGTAGGCATTTTAGGGTGCAGGGCCAGGACCCTGGAGCATACGCACGCGCACTGTACACACACATGCACCTCTCCCCCCCTGCAGCCAGCCCTCCCCCCCTTTTTCCCCCCAGTGCCCCCAGACCTGACCCAGGAGGAACGCCTGGAGCTGGAGAGCATCCGCCGGCGGAAGCAGGAGCTGCTGGTGGAGATCCAGCGCCTACGGGATGAGCTGAGCGAGGCTATGAGCGAGGTCGAGGGACTGGAGGCCAACGAGGGCAGGTGGGCAGCAGCCTCCCCCTGGAGCACCTCCTCTGAGAAGCCCCCTTAGGTTCTCTCTGATCTGTCCTAACCCCATTAGGCGAGCGGAGTCCCCTCCTTCGAGCCCCCAGTTTAGCGCAGGTGGCCAGATACATTGCTGACCATTGGCCCAACAGAGAGCTGGGCCCTCCCCCGCGGCAGGGAGAGGCTTCCCAACCATTGCCTGCTCTCTCCCCTTCTAGCAAGACCCTGCAGAGGAACCGCAAGATGGCCATGGGACGCAAGAAGTTCAACATGGACCCCAAGAAGGTGGGCAGGCTGGGGGGCGGGGACCCAGGGGGCTCGCTGGGCTGGGGGGGGGCTGTCCTGGCCTCATGTCCTCTTCATGTGGTCCCCAGGGCATACAATTCCTCGTGGAAAATGAGCTGCTCCAGAACACCCCAGAAGAGATCTCCCGCTTCCTGTACAAGGGCGAGGGCCTCAACAAGACGGCCATTGGGGACTACCTCGGGGAGCGGTGAGGGCCACCCCAGCATGAGGCCCCCCTCTTCCCTGGGATGAGCACGGGGGCCCCCTCTTCCCCTGGGATGGGTACGGTGCCCCCAGTCCCCCTGGGATGAGCATGGGCTCTTTTCCCCTTTGCACAGACCCCTTCCTCCTTTCCATGGGTGGCCCCCCATGAGTAATGACCCCCCTTAGGGACAGGCCCAGGCCCCCCTCTTCCCTTGGGGCTCACATCATTGTTCCCCTTCTCTCCTCCCAGGGAGGAGCTGAACTTGGCTGTCCTCCATGCCTTCGTGGACCTCCATGAGTTCACGGACCTTAACCTGGTGCAGGCACTCAGGTGAGTGGGTCCCCCCGCAGCTTCCCCAGAGGCCCCTGCAGAGGAGGTGGGGGCCCCTCCCTCTGGGCTGGACCCCTGCACGGTGCTGTGCCCGATCCTGGCCTGGTGACTTGAGGGCTTCCAGTGGGGGGGACCCACTCACCGCCGCCCCCTCACTGCCCCCCAGACAGTTCCTGTGGAGCTTCCGCCTTCCCGGGGAGGCCCAGAAGATCGACCGCATGATGGAGGCCTTTGCCCAGCGCTACTGCTTGTGTAACCCCGGGGTCTTCCAGTCCACAGGTGGGTGGGGGGCCCAGCCGGGGGGCCCGACGGAGGGGGTCGGCGGGGCGCGGGGTGGGGGGATGCACAGAGCCCTGACCCTCCGCCCCCCCGAGCGCAGATACCTGCTACGTCCTCTCGTTCGCCGTCATCATGCTCAACACCAGCCTCCACAACCCCAACGTGCGCGACAAGCCGGGCGTCGAGAGGTTCATCACCATGAACCGAGGCATCAATGACGGCGGGGACCTGCCCGAGGAGCTGCTCAGGGTGAGCCGCCCCCCTCGGGCCCGTCTCCCGGCTGGGGGGGCCGTGGCCCCTGCGCCCCCCCTCACGTGCCCCCTCCCCCCAGAACTTGTACGACAGCATCCGCAACGAGCCCTTTAAGATCCCAGAGGATGACGGCAACGACCTGACGCACACCTTCTTCAACCCCGACCGCGAGGGCTGGCTCCTCAAGCTGGGTACGGCGCTCGGGGGGCCCGGCGGGCGGGGGGCGGGCGGGGGCTGGGGAGGGGGCTGGGGCCGCCCCCCTCCTCGTGTGGATGTAACTAGTTTTCTCCATCTCTCTCCCCCTCCCGGCGCTGCCTCCCGGGCTCCCCCCGCTCTCTGCACCCCCGTCATCCTCCATTCCGCGGCTGTCTCTCTCGGTCTTTGCTTCTCTCTGTGTCTCTGGGGGTGCCCCCCGCCCTTGGCTCCTCCTCCTTGCTGCCTGGTCCCGCCTGTTCTCCCGCCTTCTCCCCCAGGAGGTAGGTACCCGTCTGCCCCCGCGACTCTGCCCTCGGCCTGGGGACGCGGGCAGCCGGAGAGGGAGGCGGCCGGGGCCTCGCCGCGGAGGGGGCCGGGGCGGACGGGGCTCCCCGGGAGAAGGCAGAGCTGGGGGGCCGGCTGTCTGGGTCCTCGAGAGCAGGGCGGCCCGCCCCTCTCCTCGCCGTCCCTGCCCCTCTTCAGGGTTCTGTCTTCTTCCCTCTGCCCGTCCCCGACCCGTCCAGATCCCTCGGCCCCTGGCCCCTGGCCCGGCCCCTCCCGCTGAGCCCCCCCCGCCCCCTCCTTCCCTTACAGGGGGCCGGGTGAAGACCTGGAAGCGGCGATGGTTCATCCTCACCGACAACTGCCTCTACTACTTTGAGTACACCACGGTGAGGGGCGCGGGGGCGCCACAGGGGAGGGGGGCCCCACTGCCCGGCCCGGCCTGAGCCTCTTCTCCCTCGGCAGGACAAAGAGCCCCGGGGGATCATCCCCTTGGAGAACCTGAGCATCCGGGAAGTGGAGGATCCCCGGAAGCCGGTGAGAGCCTGACAGCCTCCCTGGCCCTCTGGGTCTCTGCCCCTCTCTGCCCTTCTTTGCCCTTCTCTAGCCCTCTGGGTCTCTGCCCTTCTCTGGCCCTCTGGGTCTCTGTCCTTCTTTGGTCCTCTTTGCCCTTCTTTGGCCCTCTCTGTCCTTCTCTGGCCCTCTCTGTCCTTCTCTGCCCCTCTCTGTCCTTCTCTGCCCCTCTCTGTCCTTCTCTGCCCCCCTTTGCCCTTCTCTGGCCCTCTCTGTCCTTCTCTGGCCCTCTCTGCCCCCTTTCTGGCCCTTTTCTGCCCTTCCCTGGCCCTCTGGGTCTCTGTCCTTCTCTGCCCCTCTCTGGCCATCTCTGTCCTTCTCTGCCCCTCTCTGTCCTTCTCTGCCCCTCTCTGGCCTTCTCTGGCCCTCTCTGGCCTTCTCTGCCCCTCTCTGCCCCTCTCTGCCCTTCTCTGGCCCTCTGTGTCTCTGTCCTTCTTTGGCCCTCTTTGCCCTTCTCTGGCCCTCTCTGGCCTTCTCTGGTCCTCTCTGCCCCCTTTCTGGCCCTTTTCTGCCCTTCTCTGGCCCTCTGGTTCTCTGTCCTTCTCTGGCCCTCTCTGTCCTTCTCTGGCCCTCTCTGTCCCCTTTCTGGCCCTTTTCTGCCCTTCTCTGGCACTCTGGGTCTCTGTCCTTCTCTGCCCCTCTCTGTCCTTCTCTGCCCCTCTCTGTCCTTCTCTGCCCCTCTCTGGCCTTCTCTGGCCTTCTCTGGTCCTCTGTGTCTCTGCCCCTCTTTGCCCCTCTATGCCCTTCTCTGGCCCTCTCTGCCCTTCTCTGGCCCTCTGGGTCTCTGTTCTTCTTTGGTCCTCTTTGCCCTTCTTTGGCCCTCTCTGTCCTTCTCTGGCCCTCTTTGCCCTTCTCTGGCCCTCTCTGTCCTTCTTTGGCCCTCTTTGCCCTTCTCTGGCCCTCTCTGTCCTTCTCTGGCCCTCTCTGCCCCCTTTCTGGCCCTTTTCTGCCCTTCTCTGGCCCTCTGGGTCTCTGTCCTTCTCTACCCCTCTCTGTCCTTCTCTGCCCCTCTCTGGCCTTCTCTGTCCTTCTCTGGCCCTCTCTGGCCTTCTCTGCCCCTCTCTGGCCTTCTCTGTCCTTCTCTGGCCCTCTCTGGCCTTCTCTGCCCCTCTCTGGCCCTCTCTACCCTTCTCTGGCCCTCTGTGTCTCTGTCCTTCTTTGGCCCTCTTTGCCCTTCTCTGGCCCTCTCTGGCCTTCTCTGGCCCTCTCTGCCCCCTTTCTGGCCCTTTTCTGCCCTTCTCTGGCCCTCTGGTTCTCTGTCCTTCTCTGCCCCTCTCTGTCCTTCTCTGCCCCTCTCTGTCCTTCTCTGCCCCTCTTTGCCCTTCTCTGGCCCTCTCTGTCCTTCTCTGGCCCTCTCTGCCCCCTTTCTGGCCCTTTTCTGTCCTTCTCTGGCCCTCTGGGTCTCTGTCCTTCTCTGCCCCCCTTTGCCCCTCTCTGGCCTTCTCTGCCCCTCTCTGGCCTTCTCTGCCCCTCTCTGGCCTTCTCTGGCCCTCTCTGCCCTTCTCTGCCCCTCTCTGGCCCTCTCTGCCCTTCTCTGCCCCCCTTTGGCCTTCTCTGGCCCTCTCTGCCCTTCTCTGCCCCTCTTTGGCCTTCTCTGGCCCTCTCTGCCCTTCTCTGCCCCTCTCTGCCCTTCTTTGGCCTTCTCTGGCTTTCTCTGCCCCTCTCTGCCCTTCTCTGCCCCTCTCTGCCCTTCTCTGGCCCTCTCTGCCCTTCTCTGCCCCTCTCTGGCCTTCTCTGGCCCTCTCTGGCCGTCTCTGGCTTTCTCTGCTCCTCTCTGGCCTTCTCTGCCCCTCTCTGGCCCTCTCTGCCCTTCTCTGCCTCTCTCTGCCCTTCTCTGCCCCTCTCTGGCCCTCTCTGGCTTTCTCTGCTCCTCTCTGGCCTTCTCTGCCCCTCTCTGGCCTTCTCTGGCCTTCTCTGTCCTTCTCTGCTCCTCTCTGGCCTTCTCTGGCCCTCTCTGGCCCTCTCTGGCTTTCTCTGCTCCTCTCTGGCCTTCTCTGGCCCTCTCTGGCTTTCTCTGCCCTTCTCTGCCCCTCTCTGCCCCTCTTTGGCCTTCTCTGGCCTTCTCTGCTCCTCTCTGGCCTTCTCTGGCCCTCTCTGGCCCTCTCTGGCTTTCTCTGCTCCTCTCTGGCCCTCTCTGGCTTTCTCTGGCCTTCTCTGTCCTTCTCTGCCCCTCTCTGGCCCTCTCTGGCCCTCTCTGGCTTTCTCTGCTCCTCTCTGGCCTTCTCTGCCCCTCTCTGGCTTTCTCTGCCCTTCTCTGCCCCTCTCTGCCCCTCTTTGGCCTTCTCTGGCCTTCTCTGCCCCTCTCTGCCCTTCTCTGCTCCTCTCTGGCCTTCTCTGCCCCTCTCTGGCTTTCTCTGCCCTTCTCTGCCCCTCTCTGCCCCTCTTTGGCCTTCTCTGCCCCTCTCTGGCTTTCTCTGCCCCTCTCTGGCCTTCTCTGCCCCTCTTTGGCCTTCTCTGCCCCTCTCTGCCCCTCTCTGGCCTTCTCTGCCCCTCTCTGCCCTTCTCTGCTCCTCTCTGGCCTTCTCTGGCCCTCTCTGGCTTTCTCTGCTCCTCTCTGGCCTTCTCTGCCCCTCTCTGCCCCTCTTTGGCCTTCTCTGCCCCTCTCTGCCCTTCTCTGCTCCTCTCTGGCCTTCTCTGGCCCTCTCTGGCCCTCTCTGGCTTTCTCTGCTCCTCTCTGGCCTTCTCTGCCCCTCTCTGCCCCTCTCTGCCCTTCTCTGCCCCTCTTTGGCCTTCTCTGGCCCTCTCTGCCCTTCTCTGCCCCTCTCTGCCCTTCTTTGGCCTTCTCTGGCTTTCTCTGCCCCTCTCTGCCCTTCTCTGCCCCTCTCTGCCCTTCTCTGGCCCTCTCTGCCCTTCTCTGCCCCTCTCTGGCCTTCTCTGGCCCTCTCTGGCCGTCTCTGGCTTTCTCTGCTCCTCTCTGGCCTTCTCTGCCCCTCTCTGGCCCTCTCTGCCCTTCTCTGCCTCTCTCTGCCCTTCTCTGCCCCTCTCTGGCCCTCTCTGGCTTTCTCTGCTCCTCTCTGGCCTTCTCTGCCCCTCTCTGGCCTTCTCTGGCCTTCTCTGTCCTTCTCTGCTCCTCTCTGGCCTTCTCTGGCCCTCTCTGGCCCTCTCTGGCTTTCTCTGCTCCTCTCTGGCCTTCTCTGGCCCTCTCTGGCTTTCTCTGCCCTTCTCTGCCCCTCTCTGCCCCTCTTTGGCCTTCTCTGGCCTTCTCTGCTCCTCTCTGGCCTTCTCTGGCCCTCTCTGGCCCTCTCTGGCTTTCTCTGCTCCTCTCTGGCCCTCTCTGGCTTTCTCTGGCCTTCTCTGTCCTTCTCTGCCCCTCTCTGGCCCTCTCTGGCCCTCTCTGGCTTTCTCTGCTCCTCTCTGGCCTTCTCTGCCCCTCTCTGGCTTTCTCTGCCCTTCTCTGCCCCTCTCTGCCCCTCTTTGGCCTTCTCTGGCCTTCTCTGCCCCTCTCTGCCCTTCTCTGCTCCTCTCTGGCCTTCTCTGCCCCTCTCTGGCTTTCTCTGCCCTTCTCTGCCCCTCTCTGCCCCTCTTTGGCCTTCTCTGCCCCTCTCTGGCTTTCTCTGCCCCTCTCTGGCCTTCTCTGCCCCTCTTTGGCCTTCTCTGCCCCTCTCTGCCCCTCTCTGGCCTTCTCTGCCCCTCTCTGCCCTTCTCTGCTCCTCTCTGGCCTTCTCTGGCCCTCTCTGGCTTTCTCTGCTCCTCTCTGGCCTTCTCTGCCCCTCTCTGCCCCTCTTTGGCCTTCTCTGCCCCTCTCTGCCCTTCTCTGCTCCTCTCTGGCCTTCTCTGGCCCTCTCTGGCCCTCTCTGGCTTTCTCTGCTCCTCTCTGGCCTTCTCTGCCCCTCTCTGCCCCTCTTTGGCCTTCTCTGGCCTTCTCTGCTCCTCTCTGGCCTTCTCTGGCCCTCTCTGGCCCTCTCTGGCTTTCTCTGCTCCTCTCTGGCCCTCTCTGGCTTTCTCTGGCCTTCTCTGTCCTTCTCTGCCCCTCTCTGGCCCTCTCTGGCCCTCTCTGGCTTTCTCTGCTCCTCTCTGGCCTTCTCTGCCCCTCTCTGGCTTTCTCTGCCCTTCTCTGCCCCTCTCTGCCCCTCTTTGGCCTTCTCTGGCCTTCTCTGCCCCTCTCTGCCCTTCTCTGCTCCTCTCTGGCCTTCTCTGCCCCTCTCTGGCTTTCTCTGCCCTTCTCTGCCCCTCTCTGCCCCTCTTTGGCCTTCTCTGCCCCTCTCTGCCCCTCTCTGGCTTTCTCTGCCCCTCTCTGGCCTTCTCTGCCCCTCTTTGGCCTTCTCTGCCCCTCTCTGCCCCTCTCTGGCCTTCTCTGCCCCTCTCTGCCCTTCTCTGCTCCTCTCTGGCCTTCTCTGGCCCTCTCTGGCTTTCTCTGCTCCTCTCTGGCCTTCTCTGCCCCTCTCTGCCCCTCTTTGGCCTTCTCTGCCCCTCTCTGCCCTTCTCTGCTCCTCTCTGGCCTTCTCTGGCCCTCTCTGGCCCTCTCTGGCTTTCTCTGCTCCTCTCTGGCCTTCTCTGCCCCTCTCTGCCCCTCTTTGGCCTTCTCTGCCCCTCTCTGCCCCTCTCTGGCCTTCTCTGCCCCTCTCTGGCCCTCTCTGCCCTCTGTGTCTCTGGCCCTCAGGGTCATGTGCACCCTCTCTGCCTCCAGAACTGCTTTGAGCTCTACATCCCCAACAACAAGGGCCAGCTCATCAAGGCCTGTAAGACAGAGGCAGACGGGCGAGTGGTCGAGGGCAACCACATGGTCTACCGCATCTCGGCCCCCACACAGGAGGAGAAGGACGAGTGGATCAAGTCCATCCAGTGAGGATCCTGGGGGCCGGGGGGGGGGGGGTTGTAAGGGGGAGTCTTGGGTCCCCGCTGACCCCTGTCCTCTCCTCAGGGCCGCCGTGAGCGTGGATCCCTTCTACGAGATGCTGGCGGCCCGGAAGAAGAGAATCTCCGTAAAGAAGAAACAGGAGCAGGCTTGATCCCTGCCCATCCCCATCCTGTCCCCCACTTCTTCCCTAGGCAATAACCCCACTGCCCCTGCCCTGGCCCCTGGCCCTGCCTTCCACTTATTTATTGGGGGCTGAGGGGCCGGACCCCTGGGTGCCCTAGCGCCCTCTCTTGGGGCAAAGGAGAATTTTCTACTCGTGCTTTCTCTTCATTTATTTGTAATTAATTCATGATGATGATTATTATTAATATGAGGACTTCACTGTTGTTGTTGTCGTCTGAGCTGGAGGCCAGTGTGGGCTTTTGGGGTGGAAGGCGATCCGGCTCGGGGGGCATCACAGTCATGCCCTGCTCCTCCCAGCTGCCCTCACAGGGACGGCCAGCGGGGCATGTTGGGGACTTTCCCAGCCGGCTGCCCCCTCTCGTGAGGCCTTTGGCCGGTGCGCCTGGCCGAACCCCGTCAGCTTTGGCTTCTGAAGCCTGTTGGCACCTTGTCGATAGGCAAATGAGTCAGGGACACCCCCACAGGAAAAGGATTCCCAGAACTCGGGGTGCAGGGGGTCCCTCACTCTCCACTAAGGCTGCTGACTTCAGGGAGGCTCTCCTACGCCGTGTGTAGACGGGCCGTGGAGAGGAGACAGACCCAGAGAGGGGGGCCACAGGGACGGGACCTGGAACCCAAAGCTCAGGCCCTCCAGCCCGGCCACATAGCAGCCCGCTCTGGGGCTCGGGCTGTGCCCCGACCTCTGGCCCCTGGCAAGCAGCGGGGGGCACCAGAAGGTCTTCGTCACTGGCGGCCCCCTCCCTCCCACCCGGCGCTAAATGTTTGCCCGCTGGTGGAGAGGCCACTGGGGGCCATTTCTCCAGCTCCTGTTACAGGTGAGGAAACTGAGGCCAGCAGGGTAAGAGGAGAGGGGGGCCACCCCCCCACATCAGCCCCCCACAGACACACGCTCAGCCCCAGCTCCAAAAAAGTTGTCTGTCTTTTTTTAAATAACATGAAAACGGACGAATCTCTGGCCTTGGGCCGTTAGGGGAAGGGGGCAAGGGGGGAGCAGAGGCCTAGGCCCCGCCGAGCCCCGGGGAGGTAGGGCCGGAGTCCCCGAGTCCTGAGGTGCCCCGGCGGGTCAGTCCGGGATCCCTGGGCCGCGCCCAGACGCAGGCGAGTCCTGAGGGGGCTCCTCTCACTCGGCTCCAGGAGGCTGAGGCGCGCTGGGCGGGGGGACGGGCTCGGGAGGGCTGGGGGGGGGCTGCGGCCCAGCCTCGGGAGCCTCTCCCAGGACCTCCAGGACCTCCAGGACTCCGGCGCCTCCTCTTGCCCCGTCTCCGGAGGGAGCCGGCAGCAGCGGGGGAGGGCCTCGGGGCATCAGTTCTCCACGGGGCCTGGAGGGGAGGCAGAAAGGAGGGTGAGTGGGGAGGCCGAGGCTGCCCACGTGCCCCCTGGGACAGAGAGTTCCAAGTCCCTCCCCCCGGCGAGAGGCCACGCAGGCTTTCTCTGGCTCAGTTTCCCCATCTGGATTTGACCTTTCGCTGGGGCATCCTGGCAGCGGCGCCTCTGGGGGGCTGGCTGGCTGTCGGTCCCGCCCCGCCCCCCCCAACGGTGCGGCCCCTCGGCTGACCCACCGTACCTGCGGGGCAGACGGCGTCGGGGGGCCTGGCCGGGGGCCCTGGGGTCTCCAGTGCAGGTGAGACGGAGAAGCGGGAGAAGCAGAGTGGGGGGCCTGGGGGGGGGAGCAGGGGGAAATCCTCCCCCCACTCGAAGCTGCCTCCTACGGTCAGGGAATAGAAGGGCGGCTCGGATCCCCCCTCCGAGCTCGCCCCGCCCCGCCCCGCCCCCATCCTCTGCCCCGCCTTACCGAAGCCGCTGTCGGGGAACCCATCTCCAGGGCTGGGGGGATGGGGAGGGGTCGGCGGGGCCGGGGGTGTCGAAGGGGCCGGGTCCCCCTCGGGGGGAGCCTGGACGCTCAGCTCGTTGGTCGGGGTCTCCTGGAATAGGCGCGGGGGCGGGGCTCAGAGGCGGCCCCTCCCCATTGGTCCGCCCCTGGGCCTTGGCTGCCGCCCCGCCCCCCGCCCGGCCCTCGCGGCGCACCTGGTCGAAGAGGTAGACGGTCACGTCCCCATGGAAGGAGACCATCTTGCGCTTCCGATCCAGCTCCAGGCTCTCCTCGGCCTCGTCGGCCCCTCGGGGCGATTTGAGGAGCCCCCGCAGCGGGCGGCTCGGCTCCCCGTCGGCACTGCTCACCACGATGGGCACCGGGGCTGCCCGGGCCCTCCCAGGGCCCCGGGCCGCCGCCTCCGCGCCCGCCCCGACGGCCGCCCCGACCTCTTCCTCCTCCTCCTCCTCCTCCTCCTCCTCGTCCTCCCCGTCCTCCACCAGTCCCAGGGCCGCCGCCGGGCCTCCGGACTCCGCGCCAGGGACCCCGGCGTCCCCAGCCTCCCAGGGGGGCCGTCGAGGGCCCGACCCCGGGAACGGGGTAAGAGAAAGCGGGGGCAGGGCCAGCGACAGGCGAGACAGCTTGGCTGGGGACGGAAACGGACTACTAGATGGGAGACCCCAGCGTCCGGCCGTCCCCCCAGCCAGAAAAGGCCCTCGGGCGGCCCAGGAGAACAGCCTCTCCCCTGCCCCCCACAGGGCCTGCTCAGGCCCAGCCTAGAGCCTGGGAGAGCCCAGGGTGAATCTGCCTGCCTCCGCTTCCTAGTCCCTAAAATGGAGCAATAATCCCGGCTGCCTCCCAGAGCAGGGGGGGCTCAACAAATGCTGGTCCGCTTCGTCCCCTCCTGGCCTGGATGTCCCCGAGGAATGCCGGGGTCACTGGCTGCTGGGAACCCCCCCCATTCCTGATTCCCCAGCCGCGTGACCCTGGCCCAGTCCCTTCCCACCACCTGCCTGGGACTTCGAGGCCCCTTCTAGCTCCCTAAGAGCAGATTCCTCCCCCAAACTCGCCCCCTGCCGGCCATCCAGGCCATCCACCACAGCCCCGTCCCCTGGGCGGCCGGGTCCTCCTTCCAGCCTGGCCTTAGGCTTCAATCTCCCATTGCCTGGCCTTTGCCGGGGCAGCCCCACGGCCTCTCCTGCCAGGGTCTTCTCTGTACCACAGGCAGGGAGGGCTCCTTCCTTCTCTAGCCTCCTCCCTAGCTGCTCAGGAAGAGCTCCGAAAACGAGCTCTGGCCTTCTTGGCCCTCCCGAGCTTGTGGCCTACCCCAACCTTGGGATCTTTGTCGCAGGCGTGTTTGCTTTGCCCGGCTCTCCCCAGACCGAGTGTCTAGCCCGTTGGAGCTGCCCTGGGGAGCCCCCTAGACTCGCTTCCCACGGAAGGAGAGGCCTCCCCCCCCAGGGGGCCAGCCTCCTTGCTGCGGCCTTCGCCTTTGGGGGCCTCCACCACGGCCTAACCGCCCTCGCGGAGGCATGAGAGGCTCCCTGGCAGGCCGCGCTCACCTTTGATCTGCTCGCTGCTCCCCGGCGCCGGCGGCGGGCCCAGGTCCAGGAAGAGCTGCGGGGTCTCGGGGCCCCTCCTCCCCGGGCGGCAGGGCTCCCCGTCTCCGCCGGTTTCCACGGCGCCGTCTGCCTGGACGCCGGGGTCCCCGGCGTCTCCCTCGGGTGCCGGCGGCTCCCGGGGCGGGGGAAGCGCTGGCTCCGGCCTCGGCGGCTCCGGCCTCGTCTCTCCGGGGGCCCCGGTTGCGCCGTCCCCGCCGCCTCCGGGTTCTGCGTCGGGGGCCTTCCCGGGGCCCTCCGGCACTGGGCCCCCATTCTCGGGGCCCGGCCTCCCAGGCGCGGGCGGGGCTCTCCTCGCGCTCCCTCCACTCGTGGGGGCCGGCTCGCTGCTCCCCGGGCTCCTGGCCGGGCTCCACCTCCGGGGGGGCTTCTCCTGGCTCCCGGGGACTCGCTGCTCCCCATTCTCCAGAAACCTCTCCCCATTCCCTCGGGCTCTCTCCTGCGGGGTCTCCCTCCGCCCCCCATTCTCCAGCAGCTGCTCCCTGTTCCCTGGGGGGCTGCACTCCCCATTCTCGGGCACCTTCTCCTGGCTCCCCGGGGCTCTCTGCAGCCCGTTCTGCAGGGCTCTCTCCCCGCTCCCTGGGGGTCCCTGCACCCCGTTCTCCAGCACTCTCTCTCTGCTTCCCGGGGCTCTCTGCCCCCCATTCTCCAGGGGCTTCTCCCGGCTCCCCGGCGGCCTCGGGCCCCTGTTCGGCCACGCCGTGTCCTCGCTCCCCGGTGGCCTCGGGCCCCCGTTCTCGGGCGCCCTCTCCCTGGGCCCCGGGGACGTCGGCTCCCCGTTCTCGGCTGCCCTCTCCCTGGGCCCCGGGGCTCCCCTTCCTGCGTGGCCCGGGACTTTCTCCCGGGGGGCACTCTGGGGGCCCGGAAGGGCCCTCCCTGCCTTGGCCGGGGCTGCCCTCTCCCCCAGCACGTTGCGGGTCACGTTTTCCCTCAGGGTCAGCAGGAGCTGCTCTGTGCTCACCTGGACCAGGAAGCCTGGGAGAGGGCCCGGGTCTGGGGGCGGCCTGGGGGCTCCCGGGTCGGGTGGCTCGGGGGGAGCCCGTGGCCGAGGGACCCCCTCCTCCTCGGCCGCCCCCCCACCTGGGAAGGCCCCCTCGGGGGAGAAGGGGGTCTCCGTCTCGTAGCCGCTGTCCCCGGGCTTGGGGCCCGGAGACGAGAGCCCGGAGCCTGGGCTGCCGAGTCCCGAGGGGGCATCGGGTGACTCTGCCGGGTCCGGGAGAGGCCGGGCGGGAGGAGGGGGCAGGGCGGGAGGTGGCGGCGGCAGGGGGGGGGGGGCTGGGGGTGGCCCCCGCCCGGGGTACTGGGGCGCCGCCGCCCCCATTAGGGGGTCCAGGAACTCGGGGGGGGCCGATGAGGGGGGGGGCACGGGGAGGTCGGTCAAGGACCCCCGCTCGGCCCGCAGCGAGGAGTCGTCCTCGGGGGGGTTGGGGCAACCCAGGGCCGGGTGGCCCCCCCAGCCGGATACCATCTCCCCCTGTTGGAGCGGGAGGCAGGAGCAGGGCCCCTCGTGGCTGCAGAGAGGGCAGGGGAGCGGACCCCGGCGGCTTCGGCGCCCCCCACTGCTGCTCCCCTCTCCCAGGGAGCTCTCTTCCCCTTCCTCCTCCTCCTCGTCATCCTCCCCCCAGGGGGCTGCACCACGCTCGCCCAGCACCTCCGCAGGGTCCCCGGCCAGGGTCTCTCCCGCCCCCCGGCCCTCGGGGTCCCAGCCACTGAGCAGGAAGCTCCCCGACGCCTTTGGGGGGAATGACCGCGGAGGAGGGAAAAGCGGGGAGGCCCAGGTCTCGGCCACGAGCTGGGGGACCTCGGCAGGGGCCGGATTGCTCTGGGGGGCCGGGACGCCCGGATCCAAGGGGTCCCAGTCATTCGGGAAGAGGGGCTCCGGCGGGGAGCCGTGATCCTCCAGGCGGATATAGTATTCGCTGCCCACCGAGGGGCTCCGGGCACTGATGACTGGGAGGACGCTGGGCGTGGCCAGGGCCTCATAGAAAGGGTTGGAGGGCGCAGCCTGGGGGGCCGGGGGTGCAGAGGCCGGCTGCCAGGGGGCTGAGCTGCTGCCCCCGCCACGGCCGGCCCCCCGCCTCGCCTTCTCCCACAGGCACTCAAGGTTGAGGCCGCGGCTGCTCTCAGTGACGGTGAGGACGTCGTCGGGATCGGGCCCCGGAAAGCCATCCAGGAGGGGGAACGGCGAGGAGAGGGCCGTGGGCCTTGGCGGGGCAGGAGGGGCCGGCCAGGGCCAGGGGAAGGGGGCATCCCGGGGTGGGGGGGGTGGCGGGGGGGGCGGAGGTCTGGGGGGCCGCTCAGAGAGCAGGTAGGTTAGCTGCAGCTGCAGGTCAGAGGCCGAGGGGCGCTGGGCAGGGGGACGCCAGCAAGACTGGAGGACATCATACCTGGGAAGGGGCCAGTGGAGACCCAGGGAGACCGAGGCAGAGCCAGAGAGAGGAGCAGGTCAGAGAGAGGAGACCAAGGCAGAGCCAAAGAGAGGAGCAGGTCAGAGAGAGGAGACCAAAGCAGAGCCAGAAAGACTTGGGGTCAGAGAGGGGACCCAGGGAAACCGAGGCAGAGCCAGAGAGAGGAGCAGGTAAGAGAAGGGACCCGAGGAGAGCACGGCAGCGCCAGAGGCTCTGCTTCTAAGAGGGGGCCTGGGAATCAGGAGGGAGGCAGGGCTAAAAGCGGGAAGGAAGAGGAGAGAGGAGGAGTCTGAGGGTGCCCCACCCGGGAGGGCTTGAGGATCAGATGGTGAGATAAGTCAGAAAGAAACCTGGGCTTGTAACTGGACACCTGGCCCAGGCCTTGGCCCCTGGGCTGACAGGCAGGGCCAGGCTCTGGATGGCGTGGGTGGGATGGGCTGCAGAAAGGGCTGGGACTACAGGCCCCCACTCACCAATAGTCCCCATAGGGCAGCTTCAGCCTGGGCCGGGCCAGCTTGACATGCTGCTGCCGAATCACGAAAGCCAACACCTCTTCGTCGGAGAGGTGGCGATAGGGCTGAGCCCCAAACTCAAAGAGCTCCCACAGCGTCACCCCCAGGGACCTGGGGAAGTAGTCAGGATTCCAGGGACCAAAGCCAGGAGCCCTACCGGCAGGGGTTAGGGTCCCATCCCTGCCCACCGGCCCAGCTCACCAGACATTGCTCTCCTTGCTCTGGTCCACCACCATGAAGGTGCCGTGGATCTCCCCTAGAAGCTCAGGGGCGGCCCATCGCAGCGGGATCCACAGGCGCTCCGGGGTCAGGTAGTAATCCTCCTGCAGAGGGTGAGGGAGCTCCCGCTATGGAAGGGCTCTTCAAGAGCTCCCAACTCCCAGGTGAACAAACAGTCCCAGAGCCCTCAGGGCCACTATGGGCCAAGCAGGACACCCACACACCTTGTAATTGCTGTGAGAGAGGCCATAATCTCCGATGCGCACCGTGAGGTCAGAGGTCACAAGGCAGTTCCTCAGAGCCAGATCACTGGGCAGAGAAGGCCAGACAGAGAGGATGAGGCTGTGCCGGCCCCCAGCTCCCCAGCCTCCCTTGCCCATGGCCGCCTCTCACCTGTGCACGTAGTTGTGGGCGTGTAGGTGGGCCAACCCACGGGCAATCTCCAGCCCCATCCTCTGCAGGGTGCGCAGGTCTCTGGGGGGCAGCTCTGGGGAGAGGCCCTCGGGGGGCCGCTGGGCCCGGAGGTAGCGCTTCAGGTCTCCCTGGAGAAGAGGGAAAGGGGGCAGGCTGAGGGTCATGGGATGGACGTCCCTGGTGGCCGCTCACGCATCTAGGAGGGACCCGAATGAGGCCAGACCAGACCCCCAGCTTCCTGGGAATGCCCAGGTCTCCGTGGCCCGGCCTGCTGGAGGCCCAAGAGGGGACTTACCAGCTGGCAGAACTCCATGATGAGAAGGAAGGGCAGGGTCTCGGCACACAGCCCCAAGCACTGGAGAACGTTGGGATGGTGCAGGCTCCTAGGGGTCAGGCCATGGGTCAGGCAGGGACCTCCTTCCAGCCCCCAGCAGCCACCCCACAGCACTTCCCCTGGCCCTTGGCCCAGCCTCTGCCCCATCCAAACATCCCCCTGCCATGCTCAGGCCAGGGGGCCCCCTCCTGGTCCCCCCCTTCTTGGGCTCCGGCCCGGCCCCTCGGCCCATGTTACCTGTAAGGCTGAGCCTCAGAGAGAAATTTGCGCTGCTCCAGGGGGCCCGCGCTGACCCTCAGTTCCTTCACCACCACCTGGGCCGGGCTGAAGTCCGAGAAGATCTCCCCTAGAATGACCTGAGCAGACCACGCCGGCCATCACCCTCAGTCCCCACCTCCCGCAGTGCCCGCCCTGCCCAGGTCCATGATGGCTCTCGGAATGCGCCTCTGCCTCAGGCCCCCTGCCCCCCCCCCCCCCCATCCCGAGACTCACGAGCAGAGAGGCAGATGGACGGAGGGACGGATGGAGGGATGGGCACACGGACTTGTGGACGACTGGGCGGCGACACAGAGCAGCCGATGGAGGGATGGAGGGAAGAGCTGACGGACAGATGAGGGGACGGCGATGGGATGAGTGGATGGGAAGGGGACAGAGGCAGGGAGGGAGGCCGGGTCAGGAGACAGGAGCCGGGGCTCTTGGGAAAGCTCCCTCGCCGCCGAAGTGGAGGAACGGTCCTAGGTGGCCCCAAGCGCCCTCCCGGCTCCAAAGTCCTCTAGAGGCCGGGACGGGGCACAGAGGGGGGGTGGAACACATGGTAGGCGGTGAGAGGAGGATGGCGGAGGCAGGATGCTGAGGAGAGGCTCTGGCGGGACCCCGGCCCGGCCCTCTCACTCCCACTCACTTTCCCAAACCAGCCAGTGCCGATCTCCTGCAGGTAGCTGAGGTGCTGGCGGCTCAGGCCCAGGGGGGTGCCCAGGTCTGGAGAAAGAAGGGAAGAAGAAGGGGCTCTGGGCGGGGGCTCCTGGGATCCTCGGGCCCTCCCCCCCCCCCCCCCCCGCTGGCCCACCTCCCCTGGGTTACCTGAGCGGGCAGGCTGCGGGGCGGGCATGGGGAGGGACACCTCGGCCAGGGGGAGGATGTAGACATCGGGCAGGGACTGGGAGGAGGACGTCTCCTCGGCGGGTGGCGTGTACTCTCCCGAGCACTCCTCTCCCTCCGGGTTCTCGAACTCCTGGGTCCAAAGGGGCAGGGGTGAGGGGGGGCTCCCCGCCGTGGCCCCAACGCCCCCCTCCCTGGCTCCCAGCCTCCCACACCCCCTTCACCTTGAAGCCAACATCCCCCCGCTTGCAGCAGAGACAGGTGAGGAGGAGGAAGACAAAGGCCAAGAGTCCAGAGCAGGAGATGAGGACCACAGCGTAGGGGGGAGCCAAGGGACCCTGGCCTGGGAACAGTCCGTCTGGGATGGAGGTAGGACAGCAGGAAGAGGTCAGAGGCCGCACTTGCTCCCCAGTCAGCCCCTCCCCCACTGCTGCCCAAACTACAACTCCCATGCTGCAGTGGGGCGGGACAGCCAGGGCTATTGTGGGAGCTAGGGGGTTCTGAGACTGCTCCTAAAAAGGATCCGTGGTCATGGGGGCCTGCCCTGCCTCGCCCTCCCCCCAAGGTATCATCTCTCCTTCCAAAGCTGGGGGGACCGGTGAGGGAGAGAAGGGGCTCAAGGCTGGCCCCTCAAACCTCGGACCGGGCCCCTTCCTCTTGGGCTGGCTTTTCCAACCTCCCAGCGAGTACCTAGCTGAGGACTGCAACTCCCATAGTGCCAAGGGACAATGGCCGTGGAATAGAGCCTGTGTGGTGCACAGAGGATCATGGGAATTGTAGTTTCTGGCCTCCCCAGGTGGCTGGGCTGGGGGCAGCACTCCGTGGCTGCGGAGGGGGGGAGGGAAGGGGGGGCGCCCCATCTTCAGATTCCTCACCCCAGGCCCCAGGCCCCGTCCTCCCGAAGGGCCCAGTGTCTATCTGGGTTGGGGTAGAGAAGAAGGGGCTGGTGGGGAAAGAGAGGGGAGCAGGCCAGGCCGGGCTCCATCAGAATGAAGGCATCCCCTCCCCAGGTCCTGGCCCCTGCCTGTGAAGGCCTTCCATTAGCTCGGCCCGGCCAGTTGCTTTCTGCAATCCCTCCATTATCTAGAAGCGCCCCCCTTTCTTGAACCCTCCCAAAGGTCGGGCCCCACCCCCACCCCTTGGGCTCTGCCCGCACACCCCAGGCCCCTGGCTCCAAGACAAACAGGTGAGGGAGAAGGGGATGAACGCGGGGTGGAGACAAATAGATCGATGGGGAAGGGGCCAGGGCCGAGCTGAGTAGACTCACCGGGGTGGGCCGGGGTGGCCAGGCAGGAAGCCGAGAGAGCCAGGAGAACCAGGGGGCTGGGGGAAGGCATCTTGTCTAAGATGGAAGGGAGGAGGAGGAGGAGGAGGAGGTGATGGTGGCTGGGGAGGGAGGGGGTCCCCGAAGCTCTGGGGAGGGAGGAAGGGGAGGGGGGGAGACGAGTCCCTCAGCCCCCAGCCATGGGGACCCGAGCGTCCCTGGCCTCCCCCGGCTCAGGGGAGGGGGACAGGAGGGACCGGACAGGGGAGGGAGGGCTCCGCGTATGGGCCCAGGCTGCCACAGGCCCCCCCTCTCTGTAGGGACAGCCGGATGAGGGGGAGGGAGAGACCTACGGAGGAGAGGAGCCAGGGAGCTGGGGTGGTTGGGGTGGGGGGGAGAGAGGGTGGGATTGTAGGGGGGGTGGGGGGCAGATGGATGGGGGCCCCGCCCCCGACAGCCAACCGGATTGGGGAAGCTGAAAGCCCGTCAGGAGGAGGGTAGGAGGCGGGAGGATGGAGGGAGGATGGAGGAGTTGTCATGGCAACCGGCTCCGGGTAGCATCAGCAACCAAGGCGGGGAGGGGACAGAGAAAGGAGGGGAAGAGAAAGAGAGACAGAAGAGAGGGAGATGCAGATACAGGAACCATTCATACACAGCCCGCATTACACACACTGCAGACGTGTAAACAGCACACAAATGCTCGGGCCACACATGTTCCCACATATCACATAGACTAGAGGCATACCGAATCATCCCCATGCCAGACAGAGCCTAATGCATGTCTCAGACGCTCCCCCTTTTATCTATCTCTCACCCATGCCCAGATGTGTGTCACACCCCATTCAGACACACGTGCACATGCGGGCTCACATCCCAGATTCACTCGCACACATCACGGACACGACACGCGTGCTCATGTACCACCATCAAGGCAGATGCCCTCCGACTCGGGCCTCTCCTCCTCAGCTCCGGGGCTCTGTGCTCTGGGTTCTCAGATCCAACCAGTCTGCCCCCCGGCTCTGCTTCTGCCTTTCAGACATCCCCACCCAGATGTCCAGGATCCATCTTGGACCCAAGATGGAGGAGCCAAGTCCGAAGGCTCCCAACCCAGGACTGGTGCTGACCCCCTCTCTCTCTCCACCTCCAGACCCAATATGGCACCAAGGATTGTCAACTTCACCTTTGCATCATCTCTCCACTGCCCCAACCAACCCTGCTATAGACCCTGGTGGCCTCGGGTAGACAATAGCTGCTGGGGCTGGGAGGGGGCTCTCCCCATTTCAATCCATCCTCCATTCAGCCACAGAACCCAGGGTTGGTCATGCCACACGCACTCCTCACCCCCTCAATAAACTGGTGGCTCCCTATTGCAATATATAGTATTCTATTTGGCATTCAAAGCCCCTCAATCCTTGTCCCCCCATCCCTTTCCAGTCTTTCTACACTTTACTTTCCAATACATATTCTGATCTGGTGTCATTGCTCTCTAGGCCATTCTGACTACTGACCTCCCTGACTTCCTTTAAGTCTCAACTAATTAATTCAACCTCTTAATTCCGGTGATTTTCCTCTTTTAATTATCTCCTATTTAGCCTATATATAACCACTGCTATCTTCTTTCTTCTTCTTCTTCTTCTTCTTCTTCTTCTTCTTCTTCTTCTTCTTCTTCTTCTTCTTCTTCTTCTTCTTCTTCTTCTTCTTCTTCTTCTTCTTCTTCTTCTTCTTCTTCTTCTTCTTCTTCTTCTTCTTCTTCTTCTTCTTCTTCTTCTTCTTCTTCTTCTTCTTCTTCTTCTTCTTCTTCTTCTTCTTCTTCTTCTTCTTCTTCTTCTTCTTCTTCTTCTTCTTCTTCTTCTTCTCCTCCTCCTCCTCCTCCTCCTCCTCCTCCTCCTCCTCCTCCTCCTCCTCCTCCTCCTCCTTCTCCTCCTCCTCCTTCTCCTCCTCTTCCTCCTCCTCCTCTTCCTCTTCCTTCTCCTCCTCCTTCTCCTCCTCCTCCTCCTCCTCCTCCTCCTCCTCCTCCTCCTCCTCCTCCTCCTCCTCCTCCTCCTCCTCCTCCTCCTCCCCCTCCTCCTCCTCCTCCTCCTCCTCCTCCTCCTCCTCCTCCTCCTCCTCCTCCTCCTGTTCCTCCTCCTCCTCTCTGGGCCGCCTAGCTGTTTCTAGTTTGCTTCTAATACATATATTTTTGCATGTTGTTTCCCTCATTAGATAGGAAGCTCCTGGAGGGCAGGGCCCATCTTTTCCCCCCGTTTGGCATCCCCAGGGCTTAGCAGAGTGCCCAGCATTAGGAAGTACTTAATAAATGTTGATTGCATGAATGTGTAGACTAAAGACCAACCTCTCATCCTTCTTCAGAGCCACCCAGCATGGATATCCTCAGATACGCACAACAGACACACCTGTCACAAACGCCCAAAGGTCATACAGCACAGAGCTGACAGAGCACAACACAACCAAAAAGTGCAGTTCCCCGTCCACAAGGACAGAGGCATTCAGTGAAGGTGTATGTGTGTGTGTCTCACACATACACACACACTAACCTCTCTCCCCTTCCCCACTTCCCCACAGAGGCACACACTGAGATGATGCACAAGATAAGGGGAACCAGCAAACACTGGCATCCCCTCCATAGCCACCAAGCATCTCTCTCCAGTGTTAGCAAGGATGTCGGAGGGGCCAGATCCAGTGGTGTTTCTCCATCCTTGCTCTCCTCCTTGATCCCCTCTTCTCTCGGTCTTCATGACCTCCGGCCATCAGCTCCCAAGGATTTCATCCCTATCTCTGTGCTGATGATTCTCAAATCTCCCTCCTGCCTCAGTCTCTCCACTTACCTCCAAGCTCACATATCCAGCTACCCTTTCCATATCTGAAAGTGGAACCTTCTTTTTTTTAACCCTTCCTTTCTGTCTTAGTAACAACTCTAAGACAGAAGAGGGCCAAGGAGTGAAGTGACTTGTCCAGGGTCACACAAGTAGGAAGGGTCTGAAGCCAGATTCAAGCCTCCTGACTCTAGGCCTGGCTCACTGCCCCATTCAGTAGACCTCCAACACAACACATCCAACACAAAACTCCTGATCCCTCTCCCACACCACCCTCCACCTTCACTATGACTATAAGGGATACCACTGTCCTCCCAGCCCCTTGGGCTCACGACTTAGGAGTCATCCCTCAATATGGTGCCAAGGCAACTCCTCTACCAGCAGTCTCCAACACGGTCCATGCTGGTGCAGGTCATCTCCTCATGCCTGGATGGCTGCTGTTCAGCCTCTTCCCTCTCCAGTTTTCATCCTCCAGTCCCTAAATCGATCTTCCTGGAGCTCAGTCGTGACCACATCAACCCCCCTACTCCAACTGCAGTGGCTCCCTATTGCCTCCAGGATCAAATACAGAACGAGAGGTATTTGTTGGGCCTGAAACATCCAACCTGGAACAGAAGTCACTAAGATGGAGCGTTGTTCATGACCAACTTACTAGGGATTCTGGTGGCCCCTAATCAATCGGGCTGAGGCCTTCCTTCCGGTCAGGGACCCTCCAGGATTTGTACAGAATGAGAGAACACAAGACAGGAAATGAGGCCACACCATTCCTGCCCAGTCCACTCCAGCAGCTGCAGAGAGCCCACAATTGGCTACAGGGCCGATACATCAGTCATAAGCACTCGGTCTGCAGGCCTTTCCACCAGTCATCAGTTCACGATGTCCTGCATTACAAGACTCCTCCCAGGCCCGACCGGCCGCCAGCTCTTGGGCCTTCTTCAGACCCTTTGGCAGGGCTTTGGACCATGGCATTCCCGGGTGAAGGAGCCCTTGGGAAGTAGTGGTTTTACAGCCCAGGTCATTTAGGAGTGGCCGGAATGATCTGGAGGCACAAGGACTATTTTTCCGATCCTTCCCTTCCACCTTAGAATCCATACTGTGGCATCAGTTGGCAGTGGGGATTCAGGGACTTGGCCAAGGTCACACAGCTAGGCCAGATTTAGGGATGAGGGTTATTGCTGGCACAGGAACCTCGTTTCAAGGACCACTGGTGGGGGCCAGCACTACTACGGAGGCACAAGCTAAGAGAAAGCCTCATAACAGGCCGACCTCACACAGCATAAATCTATCAAAGAAAGCAGATGCTATTAACACGATCGCTGAGACAGGAACGTATCACCAGGGCAGCGGGATATTGAATTCTAAGCTACCTCGCTTCTTCCTACAGTGCTTAACTCACTGATGCAGTCACTGACCCTCGTGAAATCAGGAGGAAAGACTGCTGAAATCGAGAGCATCTCAGAATGATCTCCATGCATTCAAAGCCCGTCATCACCTGAACCCTCGTCCCTTCCAGGCTTCCTCCACCTCCTTCTCCACTCTTGGATCCAGTGACACCAACCTCCTGGCTATCCCATGGACAAGACCCTCCATCCCTCAGCTCTGGCCATCCCCTGTCTCTGACCCCTGACTTCCCTGAGACTTCCTCCTCCAGGAAGCCTTCCCCACTGCATCTTCATTCAAGTGCCTTCCTTCTGTTCATTGCTCTGCATTTGTCCTCTATGCTGCTTGCTTTGTCCATCCTTGTTTGTATGCTGTCTCCCTCATCAGACAGACCTTCTTTTGTCTGGCCAGCACTTAGCACAGTCCCCAGCACATAGTAGGTGCTTAA
The DNA here is from genome assembly GCF_027887165.1 of Monodelphis domestica. Lineage (NCBI taxonomy): Eukaryota > Metazoa > Chordata > Mammalia > Didelphimorphia > Didelphidae > Monodelphis > Monodelphis domestica. The sequence goes on from NC_077230.1 coordinate 443,486,657, forward strand.
GAAATGTTGCTCCACAGGTTGCTGCTATCACACACACCGGGATCCGGGGACATCTCGGGGCCTCAAATACTTGAATGATGAATGCACACAGATAGACATCCGCCTATCATCCCCTTACACACACACACACACACACACACACACACACACACACGGACATAGATATGCCATGCACTTTCCTTGACGAAAATTCCAGTAAAAGGCTTGGTCAGAGAGCTCGGGGGTCCCCTGGAGGATTTTAAGTGGGGGGATAGAGTCTAGGCGAATGGGAAAGCTGGGTCCCTAAGGGCTCTTTGCAAAAACTGAGGCACAGTGCCTAGGCTGGGTTGGAATGGTCAGGGAAAAGGGGCCATAGAGTATCTGGGAAATAGGAGAGAGGTTAAGACTTTCTGATGGAAATAGAGGCTCCTGGCCTCTGGGGTATCAGGACCCCAGAGGAAATTCTCCAGCTATGCTCTCTGGTTCTTTTAGGGCCCCTCCATCTCAGGAAAGCCCCCCTCCCCCTTTCTGTGATCGATTCACAGACCGCAGAACTCCACAGCTGGTCAGCAGCCGAAGGTATCTACTTATTTTACAGATGAGGAAACTGAGGCCCAGAGAGGGAAGGGGCTTACTTTACCTAAGGCCAGAGAGCTGATTGCAGCAAACCCACAGCCGCTCATACCCGAGTCATACAATATCAGGGGCAGAAGGAACCCTAGAGACCATGGCTTTAACTCCTCTCATTTTACAGGGGCAAACATTGAGCCTTGGGGGAGCCCCTTTCCAGTCTTACACTTTCTCCTGGCCCCAGCACTCCTGGAGGTTCCTCTCACAGGCCTCTGGGCTAGCCCCTGGAGGATCTCCCCCCTCCGTACAGAGGAAAGGACCTCTATCTATTCCTAATATTTCTGGCAGCTCTCTTGGGGTGTGATGGCTCGCCAAATGGCCAGGGGGATGCTTGCAGAAAAACCTGGGAAGACCTCCATGAACTGATGCAGAGCGAAATACGAAATACGCAGAACCGAGAGAGCCAGGGATGGCCCAGCCCAACACTCAGCAAGGCTTGATCCGAGGAGTGGGGAGGAAGGCGCTCGCCACCTCCAGAGAAAGAGACGGGGAGTCCCGAGGCAGATCCTGGCGGATGCTTTTTCACTTGGGTTTTTTTTTGTCTCTTGTTTTCTTTCACAATATGAGTAATATGGAAATGTGTTTGCATGACTGCACATGTATAACCGCCATCAAAATGCTAAGCTCCTCAGTGAGAAGGGAGGGAAGGGAGAGAATCCGAACTTGAAATCCTAAGAAAATACACACGTCAACGTGTGCTGTTACATGGAATTAGGAGGTGTTCTGGGGGGGGGGGGTTAGTTTCCTTAAAAAAAAGAATCATCCCTAGACCAATGGGTCGGACACCCTCTTTGGAGGAGGGAGAAACTGAGTTTCGGAGATGGGAAAAGGATTTTGTTGTGTGAAAGGTCTGCCCAGCGCTTTGTGGCACGCAGGGCATCTTGCTGGGGGGGGGGGGGGCTGCGCTCTTTTTAAAACGTTAAATCCTTGCTTTTTTGCCTTAGAATCAGTGGTAAGGGCTAGGCAATGGGGGCTAAGTGACTTGAACCCAGGACGGCCTGCCTCCCTAGTAGACTCACTAAACGTTCCTGTCTTGGAATCAATACTGTGAATTGGCTCCAAGTAGAAGTGTGGTGAGGGCTAGGCAACGGGGGTGACAGGACTGGTCCAGGGTCATCCAGCTGGGAGTGTCTGAGGCCAGATTTGAACCTAGAACCTCCCGTCTCCAGGCCTGGCTCTCCATCCACTGGGCCACCCGGCGGCCCCCTTCCTGAACGTTTCTGGAGGGATGGTGCGAATGGGGCGGGGGCTCCAGCTTCCACGGCGCGAATTCTTAACCCGGCATTTGGTCCCCTACTTCAGTATAACCTTGAGGGCTTTATTTTGTGCTTTTAAAAACGTGACCCGGCCGCCCGGGCCAAAGCGGGTCGGGTCGCGACGCCGGAAAGGCGGAGAATGCGGACGACTCTGGAGAGGGGCGGAGCTCACGGGAGCTGGAGCCCAAGGACCTGGGCCAGATTCCAGCCCGGCCACTGCCTAGCGGGCTGACCTTGAACGAGTCCCCCCCCCCCCCCGGGGCTTCTTTTCTTTCCCGAAGGCAACTCCAGGCTCTCGGGCGGGACCAGCGTCTGTTCTCTCATTCCAGAATCGCTGGTGACCTTGGGAAAGTCCTTTCTCCCTGGTGGGACTCAGTTTTCCACATGTGAAAAAGAGATCGTTGGACCAGATGTGCTACCCGCCTCCTTCCCGCTCTCCCCCCTTCTCCCAACTCCCTAAATTTCTTGGATTGTCCCCTCCCTGCCCATGGACTGGCGCCGGTCAAATCCGCAACCTTGCCGGAGGCCGCCGGCCTTCTGGTCCTTTCTCTGCAGGGGCCGCGACCAATCAGCTCCCGCTAAGGCTCGATGACGTCACCAGTCACCGGGCAGGTTCTTGTCCTTGCAGCCAAGAGCCCTCCTCCTTCAGGCCCCCTCCCCCACTGCCGCTACCCTTCGACGCTGCCTTTAGAGCCCAGGCTGGGGGGGAGGGGGAGCAGGGAGGGGATTGGGGGAGCCCAGGAGTGGAAGGAAGGGAGGGTGAAGGGCCTAGAGCCCAGATGCTGAGAGAGGAAGGGGAGCCGGGGGGTGGGGCCGGAACGGAGCCCGGGTCGCTGGGGAGAGCAGAGGCAGAGATGCCGGGAGATGAAGGGGGAGACGGAAACGGGGAGAGATCGGGGCGGGGGGGACAGTGAGCGGAGGCCGAGAGCCAGGAGCTGGACCCGGAGAGAAGCCCCGGAGACCAGGAGAGGCAGAGGAGCGGGAGGAGAGGCCGGCGGGGGCAGACCTCTAGGACCCGCGGTGATGACAGGAGGCGCTTATAGAGAGGGCTGTGAGCCTCCCCCAGGAGGGGCTGGTGTGACCCCCACTTTACAAATGAGGAAACTGAGGCCCAGCTCAGGAGGGATCCGACCTCGGTGTGTTCGGCCCGCTCCCCTCCCTCCCTCCCTCTACCCTTGCCGGGATTCTTCCGCCCAAACGCCGGGGTCTAGACTCTAGGGGAGAGGAGGGCGGGTAAGGAGGGCCCGAGACTGCAGGAGTCTGGGCAGCACCCTGGGAGCAGCCCTGGTCCTCGGAACCCGGCAACAAGGAACCTGAGACCCGGAAAAAGAGCCGGGACTCAGCCAGGGTCCCCAGAAGGCATCACCAGAACCGGGATCTCGGCACACAGATTAGCTGCGAGACCCGTGGCTTGTCACTGCACCGCTGCCTGCCTCGGTTTACCCAGGTGTAAAGTGCAAGCAGTAACTGCCTCTACCTGGCAGGGCTGTTGGCAGGACCAAATGACCTGCTACTGATGAAAGCTTTGGGCTCCTCCTGGGGGAGCAGGGCTGGGAGGACACCTACACGGGGACAGAAGAGCCCTGGGGCTGCCCTGGGGCTGGCAGGAGGCTGGGCCATGCCACGGAGCCTCTCAGAGCCACAGGCTCCTCTTCTGTGGGCTCCTGGGCTGACCAGGAAGCCCAGGTGCCAGAGAGGAGTGTTGCCGGGGAGGGGGCGGCAGCAAAGTTTCCCCACGCCGGAGATGAAAGGCAGGGGCGGCCTCCCACTGCGTCCTTCTTCCTTGTAAAATGGCCCTCCTCCTCCCCTCTGGCCCCCGGCAGGCCCCAGCCTCTGGGGCCATACAGAGGGCTTGGCCGCAATGGGAGCGGCATTCTTGCCAGCTGGATTGCCAGGCAGAGCAGACTCTGCCCTCTGCCTCTGAGTTTAGGGCCTTCCCCATTCATCAGGCAGGGGCCGGGGGCCAAGGGAGCCTGCATTCCCTTCCCTCCCTGGGCCCCAGCGGACCTTGCTCCCCCTTCCCAGGGGTATGGGATGGATCCCCAAGGTCCCCAGGCCTGGGGGGGCCTGACTCATCTACACCCACAGATACTGGGAAGGAGGAAGTCCAGGTGGGCCGGGGCTGAGGGCTTCCTGGAGGAGGTGAGGCTTCAATGGCTGCTTAGCCCGAGGCAGAATGAGGTGGGCCAATGAGGTGATGCAACAGCTAGAGCCAGGCTGAGTCTCAAGGTGGGACTGTGGTGCAGGATCTGGGCAGCAGAGTGCCAAGGCTGGCCTGCAAAGCTGCCTGAGCCTGAGGGTGGCATGGAGAGCCGGCCTCCCCTCTCCAGCAGAGGTGCACCCTTCCTAGCTATGTGACTGTGGGCTAGTCTCGGACCTCGGTTTCCTCCTGGGTAAAGCCTGGAGGATAATCACAGCCCCCACCCCAAGGAGGGCTGGGAGCCTCCGATGAGGTCACGTCTGAGCTGTCCTGTGATTATGGGATTTGGGGCCCACAGGAATCCTCCCCAGCACTGCCGAGGTCAGCCAGGGAGCAGGGTGTGAGGGCTGGGCAGGAGACTAGAGCTGCCCAGGGCCTCTCTCTACAGGAAGGGAAACTGAGGCACACACTGCAGAAGGGACTCACCTCTCACAAGGCCCCCTCTGCATCAGGAACTGAGACAGACAGAAGCAGAGACTGGCCGGAAAACCTTCCACCCACTTGGCCCAGGGGAGAGAGCCCCAGACCTGGAGCCCCGGTGGTCCTGGGTTCAAATGTTACCTCAGACACTCCCAAACTGGGTGACCCTGGCCAAGTCACTTCACCCCCATTGCCCAGCCCTTACCACCCTTCTGCCTTGGAACCAATATGCAGTACTGACTGTAAGACCCGTGGTGAGGGTTTAGGAAAGAAAAATGACCACCAGCTCCTCCCGGTAGACTGAGGAGACCCAGAGTCAGGCCGGGAATCTCCCCAAGAGGAAGGCCAAGTGTTTCCCTAGAGAGGGGAAGGAGCTTGGCACCCAGGGAGGAAAGGACTTGCCCAAGGTCACACAGCCTGGCCAGGAGGGCTGGGAGGATGGGAGCCCAGACGGGCTGGGGAGGGTGTGGTGTGGGGCGCAGAGGAAGTGACAAGGGCGCCCAGCTTTCCTGCCCCGCCCTCCCGCCCCGCCCTGGGACCCCGCTGTCAGGCATGCGGGGTGTGGCTTGGGGCCGGCCCAGTATCGGGCCTGAGGCAGGATCCCCGAGAAGGATGGGGTAATCGGGGCGGGGAGCTGGATGCGAGGTTTCTGCGAGGGCCCACACCCTGATGGATTCGCTGATTAGGAGGAGGTCCTGCCCGCCGGGGGAGGGGGTTGGTCGGAGGGGGCTTCCGAGCGCCCACCAGGGCACCCGGCCCCCTCCCCCCCGGCCCAGGAGATCCCTCCTGCTTCCTGGGACAGCCCAGGAAAAGCTGTGTAAAAGCTGGGTAAAGCTCCAGCCCCGAGCCAGGGACGCGGCCCGCGTCCATCCCCGAGTCCCGGCCTGGGTCCCGGCTCCCCTCCCCTCCCCATCCCCATCCCCGGCCCGGGGCGCTGTTGACTCCCCAGGTCTTTGCACTCCGTCCTGGGAGGGCCCTCAGGGCGCGGAGGAGGCGGACTGCGGGCTGGAAGGCCCCCCTAGTCCCGTTTGGGGGTCCAACCCCTCCCCCGCGGCCCAGGGAGCGAGGCGCCCGCAGAGAGTCCGCCGAGTGCACTCCCTGAGCGGCTCCCTAACCTCATCTCCACCCGGGGGAGGCCGGGGAGGGGACCAGAACAAAGGCTGCTGGAGTCAGAGACCAGGAGGGAAGGGTGGCTGCCGCACCCCCGCTCTGGCTGCCTTCCTCGGGGTCCCAGAGGGCTTCAGGCCTCAGGGATCCCCCGTAGGAATCGCGGGCCTTTACCCAGAGCCCTGAACACGTCCAATCTCACTTCATCCGCGCAGCCACCCTGGGAAATAGAGGCGGCTATTATTCTACCCATTTGACAGATGGGGAAACTGAGGCGGACAGCGGGCTGGCAAGTTGCCCAGGGTTACAAAGTGTCTGAGGTCTGATTCTGAACCCGCTTACGGGGCCTCCTTTCCAAGGGTGGGATGGCTGAGCCAGGAGGGTCCAGGCCGGGAGGGGCAGATGCCCAAGAGTTCCGGGAGGAGGGGATAGAAGGTCTGGCTGTCTTTCCGAGGAGGGGGCGGGGCCCAGGGTTCTCCCCCTCCACCCCGCCCCTGCACAGTTCAGCGATGCCCAGCCCCAGCCCCTCCCCAGAGGTGCCTAGGGGCGGGGCATGGCGTGGGTAGCAGCTAGAGGAACCGGCTGAGCCCTACCCCACCCGCCTGGATTCAAGCATTAGCGGGCAGCCAGGAGAGAGGGAAGATTCCTGCTCTGGGACCTCGTGGGGCATCGAAGCAGAGCCCAAGCGCCTGGCAACCACTGCCCTCCCTCGGACAACCAGCCGGGCCCCTCCACCATGGAAGGAACTGTGCAGTCCCAGATTCCTCCTTTCTACAATGGTCACCTAAGTGAAGAAGTGCCCACTGAGCTGAGGTGAGAGCTGGCAGGCTGCCCAAAGCCCTTGTCCCCCCCGCAGCCTCAGGCCACCCCCAGACCTCAGTCGGGCCCCCAGCAGCCCTCTGGCTTCTCTCTGCCCATCCCCTCCCTCTCCAGGGCCCTTCCTCCTCTCTCTCCCAGGGTCTCGGCTTTCCCAGTGCCCAGGGGGGGCCAGGAAGTAGCCAGGAGGTGCTTTGCCACTATTTGCTGTCTACAGGAGGCAGATCTCTCCTTCCAGCCTTTCCTCGATCCTGTGTCTCCTGGGGGGGGGGGGCTCCTTGGGTGCCCCTGGCCCCCCAGCGCTTCCAGTCTCCCCACTCCACTTCCTGGGGGTCTAGAACAATGGAGCAGGAGGTGACCTTTAGGGATCATCACATCACAAATGGGGAAAGAGGCTGAGGGAGTTCAGGTGATTTATTCCTGACCATCCCAGAGAGGAGCCAAGTTCAGGAAGGATGCAGGTGTTCTGGCCCAGCTCCTCCAGGTTCTGGTCCCCCTCCCCCTCCCAAAGCTTCTTGATCTCTGATTTCTCTCCTGACTCCTCCAAGGTCTCTCACTTCTTGCCCAGATCGTTCTGTTATCTCTGATTCTTTCCCTCAGTACTTTTGCTCCTTCCTCTGAGAACTTGGGCTTATTGAGAGTCAGACTGGACTTCACAGGTCATCTCCTCCAACCTCTTGTTTGACAGGAGATAGAAAAGTGAAGCAAGGTCACACAGTAATTCATGTCCGAAGGAGGATTCGAACCTGGGTCCTGACTTCCAGCCATTCTAGGTTCAGTTTTCAGTTACTTTCTGTCATGTCCAACTCCTTACTGTCCCATTTTGAGATTTTCTTGGCAAGGATTCTGGAGTGGTTTGCCAATTCCTTTTCCAGCTCATCTTATAAATGAGGAAACTGAGGCATTCAGGGTCCCACAGCTAGTAAGTGGGTCTGAAGCCCAATTTGAATGCATGAAGAGAAGTCTTCCTGATTCCCAGCTCAGAGCTCTAACCATTGTGCAACCTAGCTGCCCTTCTATGCTCTCTGTGACTCCCTAGTCTTCCTCTGGAGTCCCCTGTAGCTCCTCATTTCTTCCCTTCTCTCTCCATATCTGATCCTCACCATCTCTCAGAAAGTCCAGACTCCATTACCAGCTTGATCCCAGTGGTCTTTCCAGGATTTCAGATGCTTCTTGCCGCTTGTCTCCATCAGCTCTGATTTTCTGCCTGACCGTCTCTCCCTGACTCTTCTCCCATCTCCAGAAGCCCTGGTCCCTTCTCATCTTTCTCTGCTTGGTCTCCCCAGGAGCTCTTCCATCCATCAACATGCCTCAAATGCCTGCTTATGTCTCAGGAACTGAGAATGCCAAGATGACAGCCCTCCCTGCGCTCAGATAGCTTATACTTTGGGAGCTCTGGAAAGGAAGGGATACCAGGAGGCCAGATTATGTGCCATACAGTTCATCTGAGGCAAGAGAGGCCACGGAGACTTCCCTGACATCATCCCCAGATTTCCTCCTCTTCAGGGAGTCCTCTAGAATCTGTGATTCTTCTCCTTATCTCCCCTTTGGTCTCTGCCTTGTTCTGATGATTCTTTCCCAACCTTGGATCCCTGCCCTTCTATCTCTGGTACCTTAGATTCTTCCCTCCCTCCCTCCCATTCCTCTTCTTCATTCTCTTGGTGCTTCTTCCTTCCTCTCCACCCCCAGCTACTCCCATTTCTCTATTCTTGTCCATTCTCTTTTCCAGTCTCTTGGGGCTTGGTGCCTTCCTCCCTGATCAGGGCTAGTCCCAGCCCTGATATCTCCGGGATCTCTGATTGCCTCCTACCCTCTGAAAGTCTCTGATTCCCTCCTTGGCCCCTGGTTCCACCCTCTGTTCTCTGTCTATGGCCCCTCCCTTCAGCTTTCTTATCTCTGCTTCTCTCCCTGAACTCTGATTCCTGCTTTTGATCTCTTCTGGGAGGGTCTATGATTCCTCCCTACAATCTCCAGGTGATTAAAAAAAAAATTCCTCTTTTAAATCCCTCAGTTAACTTCTCACCTTCCCCCAGGCTGTCAATCAGTCAGTCAGCTAGCATTTATGAAGCACCTGCTATGTACCAGGCACTGTGTTAAGGGCTGGGAGTACAAAGGAAGGGAAAAGACAGCTCTGCCCTCCAGGAGCTGATCCCTCTTCCACTTTGCAACTTTTATAGGCCTTCAATGCTTTCTTTGGCCCTCTTCCAAACCCATGGAGTCTCTCTTTTCTCCAGGATTTCTCTTGCAAGTTCCTTCAGTGTTCATAGAGCCAGGTTTCCTGTCTCCATCTTTGCTGCCCTCCAGGAGACCAATACGCCTTCTAAAACTCTTCCCAAGGCCTGTCCTGCCCCCTAAGACTGAACTAATGCTTTGGGACCAGGAGATGGCTGAGGGGAGAGTCCATGCTTGAAGAATTTTTCACCCGCTTCCCTTTTACAGACCCCCATTTATGCACACGTTCGTGGCTCCACGAGAGTTAGAGAAATGGTTTTAAATAAAATAGCAGTGGACAGGTCTGATCCCCTTATTTTACGTGGGAGGAAACTGAGACAGACCCAGGAAGAAGGCAAGTATTCAGCATCTTCGCATTGCCTGGGGAGCAGGGCCAGCACTATTGCCCAGGACAGCTCCTGTACTGCAGTGGTGAGCCCAGACTCCCAGAAGGGAGCCCTCCTGGAGGTCCTTCTGTCTTTCACTAATTGTCCTCTTGGTTGCTGCATTTCCCTACATTTTGGGGTTTCCAGAGACCCAGGGACATTTGGTCTCTTAGTGTCCCGAGCCAGAGGGACAGTAGGCAGCCTAAACAATGGAGCAGCCGTGAGACCAAGGACTTTAGTCCTCTGGAGGTCATCGGGAGCCACAGCCTGCTCTGGAATGCTCCCCAACAGGAGGTCACTCGGCTTCTTTTGGGACTAACCCTGAATCTCATCCAGTGAGCTTTGTTCCATGGCCATTGCCAGGAGACATGCCCTTATCTGGACTGAGCTGGTATCAGCTTCTTCTGAACCTTCCCCAACCAAGTCCTGGGTCTGAGCGCAGTAATACCATCCCCTCAATAATAACGATTAGCACCGTTGCTACTCTTCAGCCTTTGTTTTCCAAGAGGACCAATTGAACGAAGGGGTGATGTCTTGACTTGCCAATGAATTGGATTTTAGTGAGGCCCCTTTTCTCATTTGACCCTTAGAGGTAGGTGCTATCATTATCCCTATTTTATAGATGAGGAAACTGAGGGAAGCAGAGGTGGAGTGACTTTCCTGGAGGCACAGGAGGGCCTGGGGATGGTAGCACTTCCAGACTGGCCAATGTGGTCACAGCATCATAAGATCAATGCAGGAAAAGACCTCTGAATCCAGTTAGTCCAGTCTTCCCAATGGCAGATGAGGAAATGGAGCCCACTGATTTGTTGTGTAACAAGCAAAAGATGAAAGGACTGAGGAAACCAACCAAGGTCCGCTCTTCAGAGCCATGCATGCCAATGGCCTAACAAATCGGGACGAGGGCCCTTCCTCAGCTTAGGGCTGCACCCCAACTTCAGGGCAGCGGACTTGTATACTGACAAAACCATGCACCGAGTAAGAGCTATGGCGTCAAAGGCGACACTACAACATTGGGTTAGCCGATTACTCACTAGATGAAAGATGAGGGACCCTCTGAGTCGGGAGGGGCAGAGAAAACAGGTGCAATTCCTTGAATTCAGGAGAAAAGCAGTCCCCCCCCCCCAGCATCTGTAAGTAACCAGAGGAACATGGAAGCAGTCACTGATCGGGCAGCTCTCAGACAGGACGTGTGGGTTGCTCGTACAGGATGCCCAACTGTGAGCAAACCCCTTATACCGGTCTTGGGATCCGACTGTGTTTCTGGTCAGTGTAACCCGGTTCCTGGTACAGGAGGTCCAGTTCCCTGTCGCGCTCAGCTAGGTACAAACAATGCCATAAGATTTTCTCTCCGTTCTCTTGATTGAGTAAAGCTTTTGCACAATAGACATTTTGGACTGGACCCGTTGTTGACTGGAAGGGGAACTGAGTCAGCGCAGTTCATTGAATTCTTACAATTAACCCCTCGCTGTCCTGATCCCCTCCATTCCCTCCAGTCCCTGGAGACTCAGGAGCCAGCTTTAAGCAGCTATCCTCTCCCTCTGAAAGGAGACTTTGGACCGTGCTCCCAGCCAGAACTTCTGTCCTCTCCTCCCCTCGCACCCTAATCCACACGTGCACCAGGCACCAGGGCTTTGGGTCAGACCCAGGAGGAGGGAAAGGCAAGACAGGATCTGGAGGGGCTCCTGCTGTGCCCATGTGCCCAGGACTGAGGCAGCGGGGGAGGAGGGATGGCCCCCTGCATCCCAGTTTCCTTTAATAACCCATTTTGGATCTGCTGCTGCCGCTGAACCCTTTTTGAAGTTATTTCTGTTCCCAGCCTTTCCTGCCTCTGAGAGGTTACTGACGTGTGAAGTCAGACTTCAGTTTTGTCCTAAATATTCCTCTTTCGAGCATTAGGGGCCTGGAGTGGGGGTGGGGGGCAGCTTCAGAACACTGGACCTTGGGGAGCCATCTCCCCCATCCTGTCCTAATTGCTGTACATCTCTGCTGCCATTTTTCTAGCCTGCCAGGACTCAGAAGTCTCTAAGGGTCTTTCAGCCTTGGCATTTTGTGTGTGACCATGGACAAGGTCCTGGACTTGTTCAGGCCTCAGTTTCCTCCTCTGTCAAATGAAGAGCTTGAGGGGCAGTGGGTAGAGAACCAGGCCTGGTGATGGGAGGTCTTGGGTTCAAATTTGACCTCAGACACTGCCTAGCTGAGTGACCCTGGGCAAGTCACTTCACCCCCATTGCCTAGCACTTACTGCTCTTTTGCCTTGGAACTGATACACAGTCCTGATGCTAAGACAGAAAGCAAAGGTAAAAAAAAAAAGTAAAGAGGTTGAACTCAGATCTGATAAAACCCTTCAAATGCTGACATTTTTCCATTGCTGACTTGCTGTGTGTCTCTGAGCAAGACCCTGTCCCTCTCTGGGCTCTGTCTTAGCTCTGGGTCTGTTCTTAGGGACCCCTTTCTTCCCACCATCGTAGGCTCTGGGAGTGGAAGGGACCTTAGCAGACTCGAGGCCAACCCATACCCCAAAGGATATTTGAGAAGAGCTGGTCCCACTTCTGCCAGGAAGGGAAGGCCACTCCACTTCAGGACAGCTCAAACTCTTAGGAAGAGGCAGCTGTGGCTTAGTAGTTGAGTCCTGAGCCTGGAGTCAGGAAGACTTCAGACACTCCCTAAATGTAGGGCCCTGGACAAGTCACTTCATCTCTCATTGCCTGACAAAAGGATCTGCTGGAAAAGGAAATGGCAAACCCCTCCTGGAGAGCTCCAGTCCATGAGATCACCAAGAGCCAGACATGGCTGAATAACAACAATGATTCTGAACTTCTGACATCCAGCTTGGATTTTTTCCTTTGCCACCACCCTGGTTTGTTTCTGGTTGTGGCTTTTGGAGTCAAGTCCAGTCCCTCCAACCCTTCAAATAATTGAAGACTGCCATCATGTCAGCGCCCCTCCCACTCTAATCTTCTCCAGTCTAAACGTGCCCAGTTCCTCCAAAAGATCCCCATAAAACAAAGGCTTGAGGGTCTTCCCTGTCCTGGATTCCCTCCTCTGGACACTCCTCAGTGAGGAAATAAATGTCCTTCTTCAACCATTGCGCTAAGAACTGACCCTAGTCCTCCAAATGAGGTCTGACAGGACGGTACAACGAGACCCTTCCCTCCTCAGTCCTGGAAGCTTTAGCCCTTTTCATGCAGCACAAGCTTTTTTTGGCTGCCATATTGCATTGAGCTTGTGGTCCATTTAAAACCCTTGATCTCTTTCAGAACATTTCATTCCTTTGAAATTGATTTCTTGGTACCCAAGTTCCACCAAGTCTTTAAGTTTATCCCCATTGATTTTCTGTTTGTTGGAAGCCCTCTTTTGTTTAATTACCAAGAATTTATCTCCTTCCCTTCAAAAAATGGAAAGGCAGAAACACAAAACTTTCGTGATCAATAGACACTCAAGTTCAACAAAACCACACGTTGGTCCCGTTGGAAAATGTGTGTCGCATCACTTTTCGTGTAGGAGACGGGCACCACACTTCACTATGAGCCCTCTGGCAGATTGGTTGATTAGTTTATTAATCAGAGTTCCTAAGTCTCTCCAAGTTGTTTTTTTGAGAGGATCGTTGATATCGTATAAATCGTTCCCTCACTTTGCATCAGTTCAAAAGAGCTTTCTCAGGTGTCTCTAAAACCGCCGTCTTTTAAACGTTTTTCTTTATAGCGCAATACTATTCCAATAATTCATTCAGCCATTCATTCTCCACTAGGTGGGTACCCTCCCTTAATTTCTAGTTCTTTACCACTACAAAAAGAGGTGCTATAAACATTTTTGAGTCTTTTCCCTCTTTTTATAAAAAAATCGAATTGAGATCTAGACTTAGAGTCAAAAGGTTCAAACTCAAAGTTCAGCAGTCTGGGGAGGCAGAGTTCCACATTGCTTTCCAGAATGTGCAGACCAATCCAGAGTGCCATCAGTGGTGCATTCATGTGCCCATTTCCCTTTGGATGCCCTGATATGTTTGTCGTCGTCGGTTGCCTTAATTTGCATTTCTCCAATTATTAGTAATTTGGAGCATTTTTTTAACCCCTTACCTTCCATCTTAGAATCAATACTGTGTATTGACTCCAAGGCAGAATAGTGCTAAGGACTAGGCAATGGGGGTCATGTGACTCGCCCAGGGTCACACAGCTAGGAAGTATCTGAGGTCAAATTTTAACCCAGGACTTCCCATCTCTAGGCCTGGCTCTCATTCCACTGAGCCACCCACCTGCCCCCAATTTGGAGCATTTTTAACGTGACTGTTGATAATTTGATTTTCTTCTTTATAAATTACCTTTTCATAGCCTTAGATCATTTATTCATTCATCCATTTATTTATTTATTTATTTTTATTTGTTTGTTTGCTTATTTATTTATTTAAAACCCTTACCTTCCTTAGAACCAATACTGTGTATTGGTTCTAAGGCAGAAGAGTGGTAAGGGCTAGACAATGGGGGTCAAGTGACTTGCCCAGGGTCACACCTTTGAACCCAGGACCTCCCATCTCTGGGTCTGGCTCTCCATCCACTGAGCCACCCAGCTGCCCCCCTTAGATCATTTATTAATTGAGGGGGGAATCTTATTCTTGAACCAGCTCCAGATAGATATAGACATATATATTAGAAATAAAACATGTTTTAAGTTCAAAGAAATTGCAAAGAATTTTTGAGTTAACTTTTTCCCATCTAATTTGAAATAACTGATTTTATTTGTACATTTTTTATATTGAATAATCAAAATTGTCTATTTTTATCTTCCATGATTTGCCCTATCCCTCTTATCCTTTCCATAGATATGAAAGGCAATTTCTTCCTTGTTCCTCTAATTTGTATAGGACGTGACCTTTTAAATCTAAGTCAGGTGGATCTATTTGTAGAGTGTGTGGTATGAGGTGTTGCTCTCATTCTACTTTCTGCCAGATTGCTTTTAGTTTTCCCATAATTTCTGTCAAATAATGTGTCTTCACCCCAAGAGCTGCGGCCCTTGTATTTATCAAACACAGGGTTACTGGGTTCCTTTGTTTCTATATGTTATATACTTAATCTATTCCACTTTCTTGACCAATATCAAATAATTTTGATGACTGCTTTGAGGTATAGTTTGGGACCTGGTTGTGCTAGGTTCCCTTCTTTCCCATTTTTCTTAAAAATTATTTGCCTTGAAATTATTGAATGTTTTAGTTTTCATATGAATTTTATAATTTTTTCTCATTCTGTCAAATAATTGTTTGGTGGCTCAATTATTCTTAGCACTGAATAAGTCTACTAATTTAGGTGGCATTTAATTTTTGTTCAGATTGCCTCAGTTTACATGAACAGCAAATAATTCTTCAGTCATTTAGATTTGTCTTTATTCCTCAAAATAGAGGTTTCTTTTTTCTTAATATGATATTTTCTTTCTCCCCAATTTCAGGTAAAATTTAAAAAAATATATTTTTTAAAACTTGGGTTCTGCATTTTCTTCTTTCCTCCTCTCCCTGCTGAGACAGGTAAGCAATGTCATATAGATTTTACACGTGCAATCATGTAAACATTTCCCCATACTTATTCTTTTGTGGAAGAAAATTAAAACAAAAAAAAAAGAAGAAAGAAAGTGAAATATAATTTACTTTAGTCTGGATTTAGACTCCATTCATTCATTCATTCTTTCTGTGGGAGCAGATGGCATTTTTCATCATGAGTCCTTTGGGATCATCTTGAATCATCACATTGCTGAGAATAGCTACGTTATTCACAATTGTTTAAAGAGAGGTTTCTAATTGCTTTTCTATCATTTCCATGTTTTGGTGAGTAGACCCAAGTTTGTTTGTTTTTTTAATTCTATAGTTATTTGAAACTGAATTTATCTTTCTAACCGCTTCTTGCTAAGTTTTATTCGGCAATATACAGAAGTGCTGTGTGGTATGTGTAGCTTTATTTTTTATCCTTCAATTTTGCTAAATTATTTCAGTACATTTTTATTTGATCCTCTAATTTCTCTAAGAATCTATCATATCATTTACCAAAAAAATGACTGTTACCCTTTGCCTTGGCTATTCTCTCACTGTCTTTTTCTTGCCTTATTTCAAGTCCTATATCAAAGAAGAGTGATAGTAGACATCTTTGCTTTACTCCTGATCTTATTGGAAAGGCTTCTAGTTTATCCTGATTATATATAATGTTGGTTCAGCTTTTAATAGATACTAATTACTCTGAGAAGGAAAAGATGATTTATTCATGTTCTGAACATTAATGGATATGAAAATCCATTGATTTTGTCAAAAGCTTTTTTCTGCATCTATTGATATAATTATATAATTTTAAAATAGTTGGGTTGGGTTTTTTTTAAACCCTCTTACCTTCTGTCTTGGAAACAATACTGTGTATTAGTTCCAAGGCAAAAGAGTGGTAAGGGCTAAGCAATGGGAGTCATGTGACTCACCCAAGGTCACACAGCTAGGAAGTATCTGAGGTAAGATCTGAACCCAGGACCTCCCATCTCTAGGCCTGGCTCTCCATCCACTGAGCTACCCAGCTGCTCCCAATTTAAAAAATTGTTTTGCCTTTCCTTTCTTTTCCTTTAAACCTTCTTCATGATCCACCCTCCAAGGGTGGAGTTTGTTTTGTTGTTGCGTTCATTTGTTTTTCTTATGACTAATATATCCCTGAGCTTACCTTCCCTTGTATTCCCCTATTTCCCTTCTCTCTTCTCCCCATCCCTCCCTGTTTCTGCACTCACTTGAGTGTATTTTTACACCGAACTCTGTATATGTGTATATATCTTCTGACCTTTGATCAGTTCAGATGAAAATGAGGTTCAAAAGAAGCATATCTCCCTCCCTTCCCTTTCTTTTTTTTATAGTCTTCTGCTTGTTTATTTAGATTATATTTTAATATAATGAAAATGGCAAGTTCCCCCCATACACATATCTAGAATATTCATTTTCCTTCCCTTTACTTTCTTCTTTTAAGAGCATCAAAACATTACAAACCCTCTCCCAGTGTCCTTGTCTTATGCCTGCCTCTATGACCCTTGATGGCATTTGAGCTCTATTGATGGCACTTTTTTCTTCTTCCCCTATTCAGTAATAATAATGACAATAATAACTAGCATTTATGAAGCACTTTAAGGTTTACAAATTTTATATTTGATCTCATTTGAATATCACAAAATCTCTGAAGTAGGTGATGATAGTATCCCCATTTTACAGATGAGCAAACTGAAACAGAAGTTAAGCGAATGCTCAGGGTCACATGTAAATGCTTCATTGTCATTTAATCCCTTCTACTTGCTTGTATTTTTCTATATAGGTGGATCTTTGTTCTAAGATCATATATTTTGCCTTTTGGAATGTTTTCAAGCTCTTCTCTCTTTTCATGTAGAAGCCACCAAATCTTGTATGATTCTGACTATTTAGCTCCACAGGATTTAACCTATTTCTTTCTGGATGCTTATAGTTCTGGATTTTGGCTATGACATTCTAGGGTGTTTTCCTTTCAGAATTTCTTTCAGGATATGGTCAGTGAATTCCATTTTCACTTTGCTTTCTGTTTCTAATGAGTCTGAGAAGTTTTCATTAATGATTTCTTTTTTTTATATTTGCTTTAAATTTTATTTAATTTTTTAAACCAATACATGTAATAACAAATTTCTGCATAACTTTTCCAAAGTTATACAATCCAAATTGTCTCCCTCTTTCCTTCCGTGTCCTCTCTTGGAGCTGGCAAGCAATTAAATCTGATTTATACATGTATTATTACACAAACCATATTTCCATGTTGTTCATTTTTGTAAGTGAATTATCTTATAAAACCAAAACCTCTAAACATATACCCAAATAGGTAAGTGAAAAATCGTATGCTTTGATCTGCATTCCAATTCCAATAGTTCTTTTTTTTGGAGGTAGAGAGCATTCTTTGTCATAAGTCCCTTGGATTGATCTGGATCATTGTATTGCTAGGAGTAGCTCGGTCTACCACAGTTGATCATTCTACAGTATTGTTGTTACTTTGTATAATATTTCCCCAGTTCTGCTTATTTCACTCTGCATCAGTTCATTTGGTTTTTCCAGCTCTTTCTGAAATCATTCTGTTCATCATTCCCTATAGCACAATAGTATTCCACCACCATCATATACTACAGTTTGTTCAGCAATTCCCCAACTGACAGACAGCCCTTTAGTTTCCAATTCTTTGCCACTACAAAAAGCACAGCTATAGTTTTGTACAGGCAGGTCCTTTTCCATTAAAATTTTTTTTTCTGTGGGATACAAACCTAGTAGTGGTATTACTGGATCAAAGAATGTGTATTATTTTATAGCCCTTTGGGCATAATTCTAAATTGCTCTCCAGAATGGTTAGATCAGTTCACAACTCCACCAACAATGCATTAGTGTCCCTATTTTGCCACATTCCCTCCAACATTTATCATTTTCCTTTACAGTCATATTGGCTACTCTGATAGGTGTGAGGTGGTACCTCAGAGTTGTTTTTATTTGCATTTCTCTAACCAAGAGGGATTTAGAACATTTTGATGATTTCTTAAAATATGGCATACAAGTTAATTTTTTTGGTCATGAACCTCATGTACTGCAATGATTCTTAGATTTTTTTCTCAGTGTCCTGCTTCCCAAGTCAGTTGTTTTTTAGATGAAGTATCTTGTATTTCCTTTTTTCTTTTTAAGCCCTTTGGTTTTCTTTTAATATATATTCTAGTTCCATGAAGTCATTTACTTCTGCTTGGTCTATTCCAGTTTTCAGAGAGTCTGTTGCTTTGGGTTAGGTTGTAGACTTCTTCAATGAATAATTCTCCTCCCAAGTCTTTCTTCTGGATTTCTTAGTTCTTTTAAAATTCTTCCCATAAGAGATCTCATTTTGTTTATTGGGAGTTCCTGGCTCCATTTTTTTTTTGTGGTTCTCTTTATTCGTTATTCTGTTCTTAAGTCCAGAATGGAATTGAGAGTTTGTGTTAGGCCGGGTTCTGCACATTTGTGGAGGGGTTGTCTGGGCCTTGACAGGCCCTATTTTATATTCTCTTGGACCCCTTTCCCTGAATATTGAGTGCTGGATTTTTCAAGGATAACAGGGGTGCCTTGGACCCTATTCACTTTCAGTGTTCCCTAAACTGTCTGATGTAGAGCAACGTTGGATCTCTCCCTTCCTAGATGGAACATCACAAGCTCCTTGACCCCATTTGGAGTCTGGTTGCCACTTCTCAAGCCTGGTCCATGGCTGGAGTGCCAATAGACTGCTTCTGGCTGCAGGCCAGTCCCTTGGATCTAGCTAGAGGTGTCTTCTGGTATGAAGTGATTGAACCACAAGCACAACATGGCCTCTCTTCCCTCTCCTACCTATGCAGCTCTAGGATTAAATGTACAAACTCCCTCAGAGGTCAGAGCCCAACAGTTGCAGCCTTTTAGTCTTTGCCCAACGCATAGCCTTGGGCATGCTCTGCATTGATTCATGACTTCTCCCTTAGTCCACATTGGACCAGTGACCCAGCTTCTGAGCCAGAAGGCCCAGCTGCACAAGCCTTAGGTCCCTTTGTGCTGAGTCTGTTCACATACTAGAAGGAGGTTCTGCGTGGGCCTTTCCACTGGATTCTCCTCACACTACCCACAGGCCTCTGGCTACATCCTTTTGTTGACTTAAGCTAGTAAAATGACTCACTGAGGGGAGATGCTCCATCCAATCTATGGCCTTCCTGGTGACTTTTTGGTCAGGTGATTTTCCTTAACCTTTGTTGGCCTAGTGAGATCGAGCTAGGCTGTCCTGCTTTCTCCAACTCATCAATTGCTGCCAATTTCTACTGAATTGTATTTTAAGATCCCTTTGAATCTTACCTCTGCCATCCATTGTGCTAAAGATCTCTTCCAGTTTTGTATCATCTGCCAATTTGGTGAGAATTCCATCTGTGCCTTTGCCCAAGTCATCAATAAACACGTTAACAGCCAGAGCTAAGTGCAGATCCCCAGAGCACTCCACTGGAGACCTCTTGCCAGGCTGATCCTGAGTCATTAGCCAGTGCTCTTTGAATTGGGTCATCCAGCAGTCCTGAATCCCTCTATTACTGATGATCCCTGAGCCCCCATTTCTCCATCTTCTTCACAAGAATAGGCCAGAGCCATTTTCTCAAAAGTTTTCCTAAGGTTAAGATGAACTGAACCCATAGCATTCTCCGCATTTACCAGGTTAGGAATCTTGTCCCCAAAAGGAATTGATGTTGGTCCAGTATAACCTATGCTTGATGAAACAAGGTAGGCTCTTTGGCATCACTGCTTCTCTGGCCAAAGTTTTGCCAGTCATCCAGAATTTTTTTCAGAATTCAAAGTCAAGCTCACTGGCCTAGAGTTGGCAGCTTCTGTTCTCTTCCTTCCTTGGAAACTGGGACATTTGCCTTCTCCAATCTTATTGTTCCTCCCTCGTTTCCCATGATCTTTCGATGATCACTGTCAATGGCTCAGCAAAAATACCCATGAGTTTGTTGTGGGGGTGATTGGTGAGAGAAGAGGATGTAATTCATCAGGGCTGTGACTCAAATTCTTCCAGGGCAGCTAAGGACTCTCTTACTGTCTTCTCACTTCTCCCTTTCTTTTTCCCCCCTGTTATTTCCAGTGCCAAGATCATTCTCCTGGGCAAAAATAAAAACAAATGGACAGTGCCATCCACCCCAATGGAAGAAACAAAATTTCTTTTCTTATCCTTCTTTTTCTACCAATGCAACTTCAAAAACATTTTGTTTACTCTCAGCTTTCCATATCCTCAGCTAATCATAGGATTTATTAAAGCACTTTTGCTGTTACTTTTATAAGACTGACTAGAAATCCTGTCCTCATATTCAGCTTGTATTACTTGGTCTTGCTTCCATCATTTGACTTTTTCTTTTTAAAATCCAAGTCAATTGGTGAGCTCCGGACTCTCTTCAGACAAATCCCATCATCCCTCCTCATGGGAATTCTTTCCCACTCTATCCCATGACCTTCGTTCTTGAGCATTCCCATCCCTCCTAAACTGCCTTCCCCCATGGCATTTTAGGTTATGGGGCCCTTCCTGTCTTTCCTCTGAATCCTTGGAGATCTGCTTTCCCAAAATCTATGCAGAGGCAGTTGGGACACAGTACAGAGTGCTGGACCTGGATTCACTTAAGATCTGAGTTCAAATCCATCCTCAGACACTTATTTGCTTTGTGACCCCGGGCAAGGCATTTAACTTCTTGCCTCCATTTTCTCATCTGTAAAATGGAGGTCACAATAGCACCCACTTCTCAGGGCTGTGAGGATCCAATGAGCTAATCCTCATAAAGCACAGTGCCTGGCACATAGTGGTGCTTAATGTTTATTCCTTTTTCTTACTCGTGCCAATATTTCCCCTCCTGGCCATAGGCATGCCTATAACACTTCCTCCCAGGGTTCCTAACCTTCCCACCCCAGAAACTAGACCCTGAAAGCAAGAATCAGATGCAGAAGAGAATCTCCTCCTCTTGCTTCATCCACATCTTGATTAGAAAGGCTAGTCAAAAAGTCCTTTGGCGTTTGGCATAGACAGAGTGGGAGAGACAAGATGAGCCGGAGAGAGAGGGAGAGGGGAGGGCTTACTGCAGAGCTGACCCTGTGCTCTTTGGCCCCTTTCCCCTCCCCCCCCTCCTGTGGCCTCACAAGCCTCCAGAAATCCTGAGCCCCTAGCAGTGCCCATTGGACCCAAAGCCTTCATTGGAGGCTGAGAGGAAGATGGCTTTTCTGAAGTCACTGTGTCTCCAGCATATGAATGAATGTGTTCTCCTGATCTCTTGAGGGGGTCTGGATGGGGCCACTCTGAGTAACAGTTCAATTCTTGTTTCAGAGAGCAGATGACAGGAGCATACTTCAAATACAAGGGCATCAACTTCCCTGCGGGCCTCTACGAGCCAGAGACCTTAAGCTATGTGGAGAAGGACTTCAAGGTCAAGAATGACGATATCTTCATTGTAACCTACCCCAAGTCAGGTAGGACAAACAGCTGGCCTTTCCCAGGAAACCTACTCTCCTTTGCCCTGTCCCCTCTGCTTCCCCTCAGCATCTCTCTTGACCCCCTTAAATTTTTCTTCTCCCCTCGCTACCCTCCACCCCAATCTTTCCCTCCAGGTACTACATGGATGATTGAGATTCTGAGCCTAATATTGAAGAATGGGGATCCCTCCTGGGCCCGATCAGTCCCCAACTGGGAGCGAGCCCCTTGGTGTGAGACTGTCCAGGGCTTATGGCAAATCATGCAGATGCCCAGTCCCCGCCTCATCAGCTCCCACCTCCCCATTCAGCTCTTCCCCCGGAATTTTTTCAACTCAAAAGCCAAGGTGAGTCTGCCTCAGTGCTCCTAACTACTCAGGGGCAGACCAAGCAGAGCCCAGTGAATGGAGTCATGGACACCCAGGTTCTAGTCCTGCTTCTGACATTTTCCAGCTGTGGGACACTAGACAAGTTGCTTCATGTCTCTGGCCTTGAGGGAGGGTTCACAAAGGCCAGGGGAGCCCCTTACACCCATCCAAAATGCCAGCTGTGGAGATTTTCTTGGGAGTCTGGGAAGAGGGCTAGAGGAAGCTGGTGGACATTTTCAAAGTCAATCACACAGGGTCTCCTTGGTCATGACCTCCATCTCCTCTTTTCCCTTCTTTCCTGGAGGGCCTGGTGCCTGTTCACTAGGCTTCCTGGATATGGACTGTAATCCATGAGAGTGACCCAACAGTGTTCATTGCTCTGGGCCATTAGGGTCTGGAAGGCCTCCTCCCAATAATAGTTGGAGGTAGGCTGAGCCAGTTAGCCATCAGGTGAGGTGGGTGGCCTGCTTCCTAGTCATCTCCTCATATGGCTCCTGACTCCCCATACCAACGCTTTTGTTGTTTCTTGTGCCCTTTGGCAATGGGGGGTTGGGGGGCCAGGAGTCCTCGCTCTGTGATCCAGCCCTCACTGGCTCCCTTAGGTCATCTACATAAGCCGAAACCCCCGAGATGTCCTGGTTTCCTTCTACCACTACTCCAAGATTGCTGGACACCTCAAGGACCCAGAGAACCCAGACCAATTCTTTCAGGATTTTCTCGATGGAAAAAGTGAGGACCAGGGCACGAACATGGGCCAGAAGTGGGGAAAGATAGCCACCAATCTCAAGAGGCCCAGAGATAGAGATGGGAACAGTCACAGGGAGGCAGAAGCACCTAAATATGGCGATTGACAAAACAGGGAAGCTAGAGAAGAGGCCCAGACAGATAGAGAGAAAGCAACAGGGACCCAGGGAGGCAGAGGCAGAAAAAGAGTAAAGAAATAGATGGAAGGGGAGGGAGGGAGGAAGACAGAGAGAAAGGAAAAGGGAGGGAGGAAAAGACAGACATCAACTTGAGAGAGATCCAGCCAGGAGGGAAAGGCAGGCCCAGAGACACAGACAGATTGGACCAATAATGACTATATTAAAACAGCAGGTGGGAGAAAGACCTATTGTTGAAGGGTGGTGAGACCCTAGTACAGTCAGGGCAGGAGGCAGAGGGGTTATGTGAATGGGCTGAAAGTGAATGGTCTTGGGTAGGAAGGGAGATGGGACTGTCATGATGGATGGACTAGTTCCCTAATGCTCCTGTGACCTTTCCCCAAAATTCTCAGTACAATTTGGTTCCTGGTTTGATCACATCAAGGGATGGATGCGAATGGAGGGAAAGGACAACTTCTTGTTCACCACCTATGAAGAACTACAAAAGGTCAGCAAATTCTCTGCCTGGGCCCTTCCCGCTCCTTCACCCCCTGATATTCTTCCCTGGCCCCCTCTCCCCTCCTCCTTCCATCCCTACAGTTCCCTGCGACCACACACAAGTTTCATTGCCTCTCTTGGGGCCTCGGTTTCCTGCTTGGTTAGATGGATTTTTTGGTCTATGATGGACCTACCTAATAGAAAGAATGTGGGGCTCATAGAGTGGATGCTGGACAAGCACCTATGATTATCAGTCATGTCTCAAAGAAGTTCCATCTTAACCTCCTGCTCTATGTGTAAATGGGATAAGACATGAGCCTTCCCCTCCAAGACAAGTTCACAAATACATAGGCAGAAAGAAGAGCAGGGCAAATGTGAACTGGGTACCACAGTTTAGGCAGGTGTGGATAAGCTGGAAAAAGTCCTGCAGGGCCATCAGATAAGGGAAGTATCTTGGGGTTGTGACATTGCACAAGAAGCAGAATCAGGGGGCAGCTGGGTAGCTCAGTGGATTGAGAGCCAGGCCTAGAGATGGGAGGTCCTGGATTCAAATGTGACCTTAGACACTTCTCAGCTGTGTGACCCTGGGCAATTCACTGAACTCCCATTGCCTAGCCCTGACCACTCTTTTGTCTTAGATACCCAGTATTGATTCTAAGGCAGAAGGTAAGGGTTAAAAAAAAAAAAAGAATCAGAATGCCGCCTGTCTCCATGGTGGGTGCTCCTTAATAATGAGAGTCACTCCCCTTGCCACCATCCTATTGTCCTTAGCTCAATCCTTTTGCCCTTATTGATCTCCACTCCCATAGACCCACCATCATCTCTCTACTGATCCAGCCCGGACCATCTAAACTAGAATCTCACATCCATAAGAACCCCGACATCTCCAGTTCTGCCCGCCTTCCCCTGAAGCATCAAGGGCACCGCCATGGTGCCGGTCACTCTTCCTTATTCTCGGGGAAGGGGCCATTGGCAAACCTTGTCCTTTCTGCTCTGTCAGCATCCTTCAGACCCATCCCCGCTCACCCTCAGCAGCCCAACGCCTTCCCTTTCAGACTTCCCAGCATCCCCCTTGTCTTCATGTGGCCTTCTGTGAGCCTGAACTCCCCGAGGGCAGGGATTGGTTTTCCCTGAGATCAGCCCAGTGCTGGCCCCTGAGAAGGCCTTAATAAATGCTTGGGGACGGGAGGGAGGAGGGGTTCCTTGAGTGGTGGGGAGTTTCGTCGTCCTGGAGGCCTTCGAGGAGAGGCTGCATTCCCACTGGTCCAGCAGGTTGTCGAAGGGCTCTCAGGGACGAGTCGGTTGAGATGCCGGCACCGGCCCGTCCCTCCCAGTGCGCAGCTCCAGGATACACCAAGCCACTGGAGAATGACAGAGGGATGAAGTCACTTTGTGCTGGCTGGGTTGGGTTGGGGAGGCTGCGGAAGGCTCCCTGGAGGAGGCGGCCCTGGAGCTGGCCTTAATCACCTTCATGATAGCCTTAGCGCTCACTCCATGCCAGGCCCCTTGTTTGGGAGGTTTTCCCGAGCTGAGAGGCCGGTGACCCTTCCAGGCTGGGGGACAACCCTGTGAAAGGAGAGGACGAGGGGAGAAGGCAGGGCTCAGAGCTCTGGGCCTCGTGCTCTGTTTGGCTGGCACTGGGGGGGCCACCACAGGGACGTGGGCAAAGCCTGGGGGGCCGAGGGACGGCGGAGACCCCGAGGACGAGAAGCCCCATTGGGAGGGGGCCCTCGGCGGCACTAGAGGAGCCGGCTGAGGTTTTCCCGGGGCAGCACCCATGACGAGGGGAGGAGAAGGAAGGGCCACAGAGGCTGGGACGAGGGCTGAGCGGAGGGAAGGGCGATGGACAGACACAGGGCAGAGGCAGAGGCAGCCGGGGCAGCCAGGAGTGCCTCCCTCTTCTCTTCCTGGCTCCGCCATCTTCCCAGGCGCTGAGGGATGCTCAGCCTCTCCTCCTCCCTCCTCTGCTGCCCGGCCCTTCTTCTCCCCCTTTCCCTGCTTCGGCCCTTGTGGCCTCGGACTGTGGCCCTGTTCCTCCCTCCTCTCTGGCCCAGCCTCTGTGGAGGCCCTGCGAGGGGAGGCTGCCAGGATCTGGCCTCGGGGTCCTGTGGGGCCTGGAAAACACCTGACGTCCCAGGAATGCTGGTGCCACAGAAGAGCCCCAAACCGGAGGGGAGGCTCTGGGCTTGAATCCCACCTAGAGGCTTTGCTGTGTGACCCTGGACAAGTCACTTGCCTTCCGTTACCCCTTCTACAAAATGCGGCTTCCGCCTTGAGAATCTCCGAGAGTCCGTCCCACTGTGTGGCTGTGGCCCTGGGCCTTTGGGGCGGCTCAGCCCCCCCCCCCTCTTCGTGTCCCTCCTTTGTTCTCAAACCTCCCTGTTCTGTCCGAGGCCCTGCTTATCCCCCCACCCCACCCCATGCGCAGGGAAGAGGAAAACAAGCGGAGCGCATGCCCGATCCCGCCCCTGCGCCCCCCAAGCCGGCCTGGAGGTGCTTCTTTCTGTTTCCCAAGTTATTGATCCGTCCTCTGGGGGGCTCACGGTCTGGCTTCAGACATTTCCGGGAGGGGTGACCCTGGCCCAGTCACTTAGCCCCCGGCCTGAGGGCCAGCGCTGACAGGGCTCGCCCAAATATTCTCTTTTTAGCCTCACCCGCCCCCCGCCTGGGCCTGCCTCATTCTTCAGTTGGGGAAACCGGCCCGTGGCCCGGTCTGAGGGGGCCTCCCGCGGCTCTTCCCAGGCCGTGGCTTCGCCCCTTGCGCCATCTTGTGGCCGCACGCCGGCTCCACCATCCGCCGTTGGGCCGCGGCCGCTAGGCCTTGTCCGGTCTCGCTGACACAAAGCCCCGCTGGGAGCCGCGGGCGGGGCCGTCTGCTCTCTGCCCCGGAGTGTGTGTGGGGGGGAACGACTCCTCTCGCTTCTCCCGAGGCCTCGAATGCCACCATCAGGCTTCTCCCTCCCGGAGGGTCCACAGCACGTGTCGCCCCGCCCCCTCCCCTCCCCCAGCCCTCCCCCGGCCCCTGGGCCTCAGGAGAGAGAACGGAGGAGGCCGATCTGGGGACGCCCAGAGAGGCAATGATGGGTTTGAAGGGAGGTCGGAGGGGCAGCTTGGGGGGCGGGGCCCGTGCCCGGCCCTTCGGCGCCCCCCGGCTAGGCAAGGACCCTGGCCGGCCGCTCGGCGCCTCTCCTGTGCCCAGCCAGGCCCTTGTGTCCCGCAGGACCTCAGGGGCTCCGTCCAGCGCATCTCCGAGTTCCTGGGCTGCCCTTTGAAGGAGAAGGTGCTGGACTCCGTGGTGGAGAACTCCACCTTCCGGGCCATGAAGGAGAACCCCATGTCCAACTACACCCTGCTGCCCCGCGTCCTCCTGGATCACGAGCAGGGGGCCTTCCTGCGGAAAGGTCAGGGGGCGGCGGGCCGACGGCGGGGGACGGAGGCCAGAGCGGGGAGGCGGTCCGCGGACCCTTTATTGGTGGCGGGCTGGGGCTCGCGAGGACACCGGACAGCCCGGGGAAAGCGAGGCTTCGGTCGCGCCCCCCCCTGGGTGCCCGGCAGGGGCTGGGAGGGGGGCCGAATTGGGGCAGCGAGGGCGGCGCCGGGCCTAACTGCGCCCCTTCGCGTTGGCCAGGAGTGTGCGGGGACTGGAAGAACCATTTCACTGCGACCCAGCGGGACCTCTTTGACCGAGCGTACCGGGAGAAGATGCAGGGCCTGAAGACCAGCTTCCCCTGGGAGGAGGACCCCGGGGACAGCGGCCCTGCCCTCGCCCAGGGGGCCTGGGACCTGTGACCCCGAAATAAACTCGCGCTAGCCCCGAGCCGCCTCCTCTGCTCTTTCCTAGCGGGGCGGGAGGGAGCCGGGGCCATGACGGGGGCGGGGCCGGAGTCCGGGCCATGACGGGGGCGGGGCCGGGAGGGAGCCGGGGCCAGGACGGGGGCGGGGCCAGGACCTGGGCCTGGCGGGAGGGAGGCGGGCAGGAGGGAGCCGGGGCCATGACGGGGGCGGGGCCGGGACCTGGGAAGGGGCGGGAGGGAGCCGGGGCCATGACGGGGGCGGGGCCGGAGTCCGGGCCTGGCGGGAGGGAGCCGGGCCGGTATCTGAGGCGGGCAGGAGGGAGCCCGGGCCATGACGGGGGCGGGGCCGGGACCTGGGAAGGGGCGGGAGGGAGCCCGAGACATGACGGGGGCGGGGCCGGGACCTGGGAAGGGGCGGGAGGGAGCCGGGGCCATGACGGGGGCGGGGCCGGGACCTGGGTGGGGCGGGAGTCCGGGCCTGGCGGGAGGGAGCGGGGCCGGTATCTGAGGCGGGCAGGAGGGAGCCCGGGACATGACGGGGGCGGGGCCGGGACCTGGGAAGGGGCGGGAGGGAGCCGGGGCCATGACGGGGGCGGGGCCGGATTCCGGGCCTGGCGGGAGGGAGCCGGGCCGGTATTTGAGGCGGGCAGGAGGCTGCTGTGGGTGCCAGAGGCGTGGGAAGGGCCTGAGTCAGAGCTAGGCTGGGCCGTGCGGCCCGGGTGGCGGACGGTGATTCAGAGCCGGCCCTTCCCAACGCGGCGGGCACAGCCTCTCCCACCTGGGCCGGGGCTCCTGGGGGAGATGACCCGGGGCAGAGGTCCCAGAGCCCCTTCCCCGCCTCGCGCCTGCTCTGGGCCGCTCTTCTCCCGGGGTGACCCCGGTTGGGAAGGTCCGGCCTTGTCCAGTGTAGGCGGTGCTCGCCGAAGGGGCCGGGTCAGTGGTCCGCTCCCTGGCTGGCCCAGTCCGGCTGCCCACGGCCGTGCTGCCCGGGAGCCTCCCCGAGCCTCCAAAGGGACTGGGAGGGGTAGAGGAATCGGCCCGTGGTCACGGGGCGGCCAGGGTTGGCCCAGCGTCGCGCCAGGGCCCTGGGGTCCTCGCTCGCCCCCCGCTGCCTCATCAGGGCCATGGCAGGGGTGTCCTGGACGGCCCACTGGCTCTTTGGCTGGAGAGAGGGAGAGGCAGGGTGAGGCGCGCCCGGGAAGAAAGGGGCCGAGGGGGAGCAGGAAGCAGGTGGCTGCCGCGGGGAAGGCTAATATTTGCTGAAGGAGGGGCCCTGGCCCTGGCCCGGATCCTCCTCCCCTCCCAGGGGCTCTCTCCCCCTCACCTCTCTCCCGGGCGGGCCCTCCCCGTCGCTGGAGCCCGCCTGGGAGATGCGGCTCAGGTCCCACAGGGACCGGCTGGGCCGGGCGCAGGGGCTGCTGGTGGGCCGAACCCTCTGGATGTTCCTCAGGATATCGCTGAGGGCCGGCCCGGAGGGCCTCTTGGTGTCCTCGAGGGCCTGGAGGGGGGGTAGCAAGACGGGGGCGACGGAGCGCCGGCGGGCGATGTGGTGGGGGCTGCGGGCCAGCTGCACGCCCTCCAGCACGCTGAGGAAGGGGCCGGAGGCGGAGGAGGGGCTCAGGGGCTGCGAGGCGGCGTACAGCGTCCGGAACTCGCGGTCAAAGGTGTCCGCGATCTCGCCGGTCAGCAGGGTCACCAGGTGGCGGTGCAGGCGGGAATCGCTCCACGTAAAACTGGAGAGAAGAGGCAGCCGAGGGAGTCTGGGGACGGCCGCCTGGCCGCCCTCTGGGACCGGAGCGACCAGCAGCAAGCCTCCGCGCGCCCGCCCCCGCGCCTACCTGTAGGAGCCGGTGATGACGCTGTCTCCGTCCACCAGCAGGAACTTCTCCCTCAGGTCCCCGCTCACGTGCTTCCTCCGCCGGCTCTGGAAGTCGCAGCCTCGCAGGGCCCGCACCTCCAAGCACTGAGGGGGGAAGCGGGACTCTGGGGAGGCAGCCCGGCGCGGCCTCAGCCTCTTCCCCCAGGAGCAGAGGGCAGCGGGGCACAGCCAGAGGGGGCGTTACCTCCGTGGCTCGGGGGTTCACCCCCAGCTGCTGGGCCAGGGCCAGGAAGGCCGGGAGGTGGCGGTGGCCCAGGAGGATGTAAACGGGCACCCTGCGCCGGGTGGCGGCCTCTCGGAGGTCCAGCAGGAGATCGGGGTCCGTGAAGACGTCCATGACGAGCGCTACGAGCTGGGGGTGGGGAGAGGCAAGCTGCAGAGGCCAAGCGCGGAGGGGCAGGGCCAGGGCCGGGCCGGGGAGCAGCGGGAACCCACCTTCTGGGCCTCCCGGATAGTCTTCCTCAGCAGCTCCTTGATGGAGGGGTCCCCGTCGGCAGGGGGCTGGGTGTAGAGCCGGGCCCGGGTGATTCCCTTCCACACCTGGGACTCCGGCCAGCCCAGGCCCAGGTCCGGGGGGGGCTCATCCGAGCGGCTCGGGAAGTAGGTCAGGCTGGCCCACTCGGGAGCCCGGGCCCCCGTCTCCTGGTCCTCAGCCTCCCCGCCCTCCCCAGCCCTGGCCGCCGGCTCCTCCGCCTGGCTCACCAGGCTCTGGATCTCGTCGGCTGCCAGGAAGGGCAGGAGCCTCTCCCGAAGCAGGCAGGAGGCGAAGGCCCCGGCTCCCTCACTCAGCAGGGTCTCCAGCGCCAGCCTCTGGCCCTCCGAGTACAGGAGGGTGGGGTCTGCCCCCCCCACCGGGGCCTCATCCGCCCCCCCTTCCCCAGCCTCCTCTAGAGCTGCCAGCTGGGAGGCTGCCATGGGCCGGGAGCAGGGGGAAGCGCCTGGGACTCTGCCCTAGCAGCCTCTGCCCACCCAATGCCCGGCCACCTCTCCCTCCAGGCACAGCTGTCTCATGTCCCTCGGGGGCCTCTGCCTAGGCCCGCTGGTCACTGCCCACCCCTCGGAGGGATCCCAAGTTGTCCGGAGTTCAAAATGCTGGCCTGGAACAGAAGGGATGGAGCACCCTGGAGGCAGACCCTGCAGCTCCCAGAATCCTCCCCTCTGCAGGCTCCTCATTCATCCCAGGCCCCAGAGGAAATGCGGCTCACCTGGGACTCAGTTTCCTCTCCCTAGACAGCCAGATCCCAAGCTGCCTCAGGGCTGGGCCTCCCTGCCACCCCTTTGCCCAAAGAGCCCTGCGGCTGCACTCCTTCCCCAGAGAGTGTTTAAGACCAGGAAACAAGCATGGCACAAGGAGGGGCAGCCTCCGGAGCCCAGGGTGGGGCAGGTGCCAGGAGGAAGGGGAGGACCCCAAGAGTCCTGGGGGCGGGCCCCATGCCCGGAGGGCAGAGCTTTTGGCTCCAAGGCAAGGATGCCACCTGTCAGGGAACCAGGAGAGGGGCCAGATGGGCCTCCCCCCAGGGTGCTGCCCACCCCTGCCCCAGGCAAATCACAGGCGCACACAGAGTGGTGTCCAAAAACTTTAATATAACAAGGAAAGGGGTTAGTTTTTGTAGCCTCTGCTGGCACGGCGGCCCCTGGCGCGCTCGAACTTTCGGCCCTTGGATCGGACGTAAGGTCTGTGAAGAGAAGGAACGGGAGTGTGAAGCCAGCTGCCACCCCCATGCCCTGGCCCAGTGCCCACCCGGCTCCTCCCGACACTCACTTGGTGTGGCTGTGCGGAGTGCCAGGCGCCTTCCCAAAGTGCCTGTACACCTGGCGGCCCTTCCGGGGACCTGGATAGGGACAAGACAGAGGCTGCAGGCGGCTGGGCACCCCCACACCCCCCAGATCCGGCTCCGCAGAGAGAGCGCTCACCAGACAGCAGGACGGTGCCCCGGCCCTTGGGGGATGTCATGGCCAGCTGATCGAAGGTGAGGATCTTCCCACCAGCCTTGAGGATGCGACTTCGGGCATTGCTGGTGACCCGAAGGGCACACACCTGTTGCAGGGAGGAAAGGCAGCCCTGGCTAAGTACCCGGAGGGCCCGTGGCCCCCCTCCCCCTCCCCCTCCCCAGGCCTCTGGAATCCCACCCAGGGCCAACCTTCAGCTTGGGCACATCCTGGATCCTGACGTCGTCAGTCACGGTGCCCACCACCACGGCGGTCTTGTTCTCCCTGCCCTGCAGCTTCATCTTCCTGATCTGAGGGAGCAGAGCAATGGAAAGGGCCCTTGGAGGCTTCCCCAGCCTCGGGGAATGGAGCGAAAGGACCCGCTGGCCTAGACGGTAGGCCTGGGTTCCAATCCCAGCTGGGTGACCCCGGGCAACTGAACCTCCCTGCCAGCTCCCTCCCCCTCCCGGGGGTGGCTGTGGGGCCCCAATGAGGTGATGTTAGCCAGAAGGGCTGCCCCCAAAGGCTCACCATTCGGGACAGGGACAGGGGGGGCCTGTTGGTCCGGCTCATGAACAGTCTCTTCAGCACAACCTTGTTGAACGTCGAGTTGGTTCTGCGGGCCAGGAACCGGTACAGCTGGACCGCGGTGGGAATAGGCGTTTGGTCAGGGCCCTGGAGTCCCCGGGCGTGTCTCAACCCTCACCCCACCACGCTGGGCCCTTGGGCCTCTCCACCTCTTCTGCTCCCTCCCCTGCCGGCGGCGTGGACGGGACTACAACTCCCAGCAGCCTCCGGGGCGCCGAAGCTCCGTCCGGAGGAACGAGCCGACAGAGGGCTGCCGGAGGCCGTAGTCTCCCCCCTCGGGCCCGGCCTTACCTTGACCAGCAGCCGCAGGTAGATATCCTGGCTTTTGGGCTCCTTGCGCCGGACCTTCCGGTCCTTGTTGTGGCGTATATCTACTCCCTAGGCCGGGGAAGCAGAGAGACCTCTAAGAGCTCGTGACCCAATGCGGGAGCCACAAAGACGAACGCCAACACGGGCTCTCCCAAGGCGCGAGGAGTTCCCAGGCGCGGAAAAGAAGATGAGGCCGGAGAAATCTCCGAGCGCCGGGGGCCACCCCCAGACCCCTCCCGCTCATGCCAGGCCCACTGCCCCCAGGAACGGGGGAGCCCAGCGCGAGCCGCGGACGCCCCGGGCCCTAGTCCATTCGACCCCGGGCCGCTACGGCCCCGCGCTGAGCCGATGCCGGCGGATTCCCTTCTCACTCACCATGCTGGCGGCCTCCCGAACACCGGCCCAACCAGGAAAGACCGACGGGTCGCAAAGCACGTAGGGAAGGCCCCTGAGAAGCCGGCGTGTCTGACGTCGCGGCGGGATGGGCGGGCACGTTGAGACTGGACCCGCCTCCTGGCTCGCACGGCCGCCTCTCTATGGCTGCCGGACGATGAGGGGCAGGGCCGCGGCGGTACGCAGGCGCAGGTTGGGCGGCGGCGGCGCTCTTGCTAGGCCTCCCCTCATCTCGTTGTTCCTGGGAGACCCGGCGGGCTGGAGGGCGGGGGCGTAGTCAGTCCCTGCGGCGAGTTTCCTCTGGACCGAGCCAGCTCTATCTCTGGTCTAGTCCAGCCAGTGCATGCCCTTCACCTCATTCGGCGCCGGCTGCGGGGGTTCTGACCCTTCCTGCACTCCCCGACCCTGGCCTAAGTGGTCAGACAGACCTAGCCAGGCTCCGGGAGGTGGGGCAGGGGGCCTGAGGGAGGGAGCGAGCAAGCGGTGCTGAGGGAGAGGTGGACCTTGGCAGGGACAGACACGGAGGGAGAGAGGCAGAAAGAGTAACAGATATTAGCAGAGCCAGATAGGACGGGGGGCGGGGGGGGGGGGGACTCAGAGACAGAAACCCCAAGAAAGGGCAGAGACAGACAGAAGCCAGGAGGGGCTAGTGTGAGGGAGAGACCGAGACAGGGTTAGGGGAAGTAAAGAGAAAAGGCAATGGTGAGGGAGAGACACCGACAGAGGCGGGGCTCAGGGAAACTCACAGGGAGAGACAGACCCAGGCACAGAAAAAAACCAGAAGGGGGTTGGAGGGAGAGAGACAGAAGGTCCAAGACAGACAAGGAGAGAGGCAATGCAAAGGCTGGGAGACCAAGAGATAGAGAGAGACAACCAGAGAGACAGGCAGAGAAAGAAAACAGAGACACTGAGACAAAGTCAGAGACACAGAGAAACCATAGTCAAGACAGAGGAGGTGAGGTGGTGAGGAAGAGAGAAGCAACCATAAGGAGCCACAGACACAGAGAAACAGGGACACTTTCCACCAAGGGAGCTCAGAGCAGGGAGAGCACCTGAAACATAAACAGGAATAACTGAGAAACTGAGTCAGAGCTAGAGCCTGAGAGGGAAAGAGAGGCAGAGGTTGAGACAACGAAAAAAGAGAAAGCATCAGTGGAAGAAGGAGAGAGAAACTGAGACAGAGCTCAGACTCCCCAAGTCCCCAGTGCTTCCTCATCCCATAGCCCTTCTTGCTGTCTAGCCTCCAGACTCCCAGACTCACAAGGGAGTCCAGGTTTGAAGGAGCTGGCTTAAGTCTCAGGGGAGAGTAAGGAAGTGTGTGTGGGGGGGGGAGGGGTTCCTCCTTCACTGAGAATGGTTTTCTCCAGGTCTCTGCTTCCATGATTCTATCTCTCCCTCAACATCTCTGCTTTTCCCAGTGTCTCTGAGGTTTTGTCAGCCAGTTATTTTTCAGTCCTGTTGGACTCTTTGTGGCCTCGTTGGGGTTTTCTTGGTAAAGATACTGGGGTGGTTTGCCATTTCCTACTCCAGCTTATTTTACAGATGAGGAAAATGAGGTCAACAGGGTTGAGTGACTTAGCCAGGGTCACACTGCTTGGAAGTGCCTGAAGCCAGCCTTGAATTCAGGAAGATGAGTTTTCCTGATTCCAGGCCTGGTGCGCTATCTGTTCTGGGGTAGAGCCCTGGGTTCCAAGCTATCTTTGTCCCCCTATGGCTGTGTGACCTTTGCCAGGTCTTTTCCCCTGCCTTAGATGCACCTCCCTGTCCTAGAACTGTAGTTGTGAAAGGAGCATCTGGTCAACCTTCACATGCTACATTCATGTGTGTATGTAGGGAACGGGCCTCTGAGGGTCCATCTTCCTGCTTCCGAGTCAATGGGCACTTGGGTCCCCTGGACAGAGGGGAAGGGGCTGCGGCGGCGGCAATATTCCTGCCCACAGATCCTGCCTCCAGTCTCTGCGGGCTGCCCAGTGGCCATCTCAGTTTGTGTCTGTTTCGCTTATTTCGGCCTCTCTGAGTGATGAAGTCAGTTCCGTCCCTTTGTTATCTCTGAGGCTCTCAGGGTTGGTCTTGCTGCGTAGCCTTACTTTCTTTGCATCTGTCTCTGCAGCTCGGAATCTTGTCTGTCTACATCTCTCTGCATTTCCATTTCTAGAGGGAGCCAGCACTCTACGAGAAAGGCGCATGCGCGGGCATCGCCCATAGTAAAAATGGCGGCTACGGTTCGCACCCTCCCTCGATATGGCGGTGCATCTCGCGAGAGCCGAGAACACAAAGCCGCCAGTCAGCCGGTCGAGCCCCGCCCCCTCCACAATTCTGTTGGCGCATCCCTGTCAGTCTTGCACACCCATTGGCTGATATCTCACACACCTTCCTCCCACCCCTTCCCCTCCCCACAGTCCTCTGGACGAAACTAGGGGCGGGTCCGGGAGAAGGGCGGGACTTCCGGGTGCGAGGTGGGGGCGGGGTCAGAGATACTGACACTGAGCAGAGATTGAGGGGGAAACGGAGGCTGAGAGACCCGGAGATTAAGAGATACTCAGAGACTGGGAGAAATTCCGAGACTAAAGAGACTATAGTAGAGACACAGAGATCCCGAGAGAGAGACACA
Source organism: Monodelphis domestica (assembly GCF_027887165.1). Lineage (NCBI taxonomy): Eukaryota > Metazoa > Chordata > Mammalia > Didelphimorphia > Didelphidae > Monodelphis > Monodelphis domestica. The sequence goes on from NC_077230.1 coordinate 443,520,874, forward strand.
AAGACTGGAAAACCCTGAAGGAGACAGACTTAAGACCCTAAGGGAGGCAGAGACTGATGAGATTCGGAGAAAGAGGATAACTTGGAGACTGGGAGACGCAGAGACAGACTGTTGGAGAGACAATTACTTGGGGACTGGAGGAGACAGATTAGAGAGAGTCCTGCAGAGACAATAGCTTGGGGACTGGAGGAGATAGAGACAGCTAGACTTGGGGGGGGGGGGACTTGTGGAGGGAGAGCAAAACGAGAGACTGAGGGGCTGAGGGAGGCAGAACCAGACATGAGGCGAGAGAAGCCGGGTCGGAGCTAGAGAGTGCCTTCTGGAGCCCTGAGCCAGGCTGACCAGAAGGGAGGCTGCAAGAATGGGGGCCTGACGCTGGAGCTGCCGGATCCCGGAGGGTGAGGCCACTGGGGTCGGCCTGCGTGAGGGTGTGTCAGGGTCTGGGTTAGGAGGAGTAAAGGTCGGGCGTAGGGCTGAGGGGGTGGGGTGGGGCGGAGCGACCAGCTGGTGGTGGCAGCTAGGTGAGTGGCCCAATCCAGAGCAGGACCTTGGCCAGAGGCATTTGGGTTTCCTCGGCATCCAGGTCAGTGCTCCCCTTTGGGTCTTTCTTGCTGCAGTCCCTGATCGCTGGCCAGGCTAGGCTATTTCTCTGAGCCTCTCCAGCTCTCCTTCTTCCTCTCTCTGTCCCTGAGTCCCTGGATGTCAAAGCCCTCTGGCCTCTCTTGTCTTGCCCATCACTGCCCTCTGATGCCCCTGGGCTCCCTGCCTCTCTCCAAGGTCTCTGAACTCTGTTCTTTCATGCCATCCTCCGGGCTGGGATGTGTGTGTTGGGGGAGGGAGTCCTGATCTTTCCCTTTCTGTCCTCACCATGTCTGGATAGGAGAATACTCTGGGCCTTAGCTTCTAGGACACCCCACACTCCCACTCCCTTTGGGTCTGTGGCCCTTTGGCCATGACTTCTTTCTGCACTTCTTGGGGACTCTGGGAGCCTTGGAGGCAGGGAAGATGGGAGGGGGATAGCTGAAGACCTAGTAAAGCAATGGAAGTCCTCAAAAAAGTGGGGTCTATGTGGCAGGGGAGTGTGGGTCAGGGAGAAGACAGTAAGTATCTGGGCCAGATTCCTCTTATCAGCATGTGTTTGAACCCTAATCTGGTCCTCATTTCTCCCTCCTTCTGTCCTTGCAGATCCCAGCCTTTGGGGAGGAGTTGAACTAACCTTCTAAGGCCAAGCCAGGCGAGTGGAAGCCCTTGGCAGCCCTGGCCATGGCAGACACCCCACTCCTGCATGGAGAGTTTGGCTCCTATCCAGCTCGAGGTCCCCGCTTTGCACTGACACTCACCCCAGAGGCCTTGCATGTGCAGCGACTTCGCCCTAAGCCAGAGGCCTGGCCCCAGGGGGGCCTGGTCCCTCTGGCTGAGGTCTCTGGTTGTCGGACCTTGCGCAGCTGCTCCCCAAATGACTCTGCTGCTTACCTGTGTGTCTACACTTACCCCCGGAGCCGGCGGGGTGGCAGGCGGCGGGCAGCTCGGACCTTCCGGGCTGACCGGGCCCCTGACTACAAGGAGAATCATGCAGAGGCCCAGAGATGGGCCACTGTTCTCACCTGCCTTCTTCGAGGGGTGCCCTTGCCTGGGGACCTTGGTGAGCTGCAGGGTCAGGGTGGGGAGGGATCATCCCAATGGCAGGGGGATGGAGGGAATGGAGTCCAGAAGGCAGCAGAGGACCCCAAGTGGATGGGCTCAGGAAGGGTGAGTGGGATAGCCTGTAATAGGGCTTGTGTTTCCTGGGGAAGGGGGTGGAGGAGATGTCAGGATCTAAGGAGAGACCAATCCTGAGAAGTTTAGGGACCCTAAACAAGAGAAAGGGGGAGCTGGGAGCTGGGGGTGTCCCAGAAAGGCCAAGAACCTGGAGCAATGAGGGGGAGAAGAAGAAAGGGGACCCAAGGGAAGAAGCAAAGAAGTCAAGATGGAAGGGACTCCAGGAGAGCGGGCCCAAGGCCTGCAGGGCCCAGGAAGAGCTCCCTACAGGGGCCTGGCTCTCCCACTGGCTTCTCCTTACCTGTCCTACAGCTCTGGGGCTTCCTGCATCATATGGGCAGATACCAAGCCCCAGCCATCTCTATGGCCCTTATTTTCAGTTCCCCCCCCCCCCAAGGCCTGGCTTCCTCCTCCTCCTGCCCCCACAGCTATTTGGCCCTCTTCTCTCTCCCTGCCCCCATGTGGGAGCGAAGCCTAGTGGTTGAGGGGAGTGGCGCAGCGACCTGCTTTGGGGAGGCTTTGTGTTTTCCTAAGCTCTCTTTGTCTGGGTGGCTGCACCTGCGGGAAGACCCGAGGGATTAGGTGGTGTGACTCTGGGAGCCAAGAACCATTAATCAGCTCCTAACGCTCCCCACCCGATATCTGGCACCTGGGCAAAGGGCCAGGACACCTGGGTCCAAAGAACAAGCACTGCAAGAGCAGAACCTTCTCCATTGTTCCTCACTGGGGTGGGGGGCTGGGGGGGGAGAAGCCTGGGTCTCAGGGCTGGGGGAGGGGTGCCCAAGAGAAAGGAGGCCGGGGAATGCCCCGGGAGAAGGGTCACAGAGGCTGGTGCGGGAGATGGGGGATGACCTAGGGAATCTCTAGCACCTCTTGTTGGAAGGCAGAGAGAGGGGAAGGGCCAAAGAACTTCAGAACCCAGACGCCCTGCAGGGGAGTCCGAGGGAGCTCGGCCCCGCTGCCTCCTGGGAGTTGTAGTTTCTTGTTGACATCTTCCTTGCTTCCTTTGCACCAGAGATTACACCGGAGCTCCTGCCCCGGCCCCCCCGGCTGCTCCTATTGGTCAATCCTTTTGGGGGGCGGGGCTTGGCCTGGCAATGGTGTAAGAACCACGTGCTGCCCATGATCTCCGAAGCCGGGCTCTCCTTCAACCTCATCCAGACTGGTGAGCCTGGGGCCAGGGGCCCCCGCTGGGGAGGAGGGGTGTCTGGGGGCGCTGCGCACCCCTCACTCCTCCGCTCCTCTCCTCAGAGCGGCAGAATCACGCCCGGGAGCTGGTGCAGGGGCTGCGCCTGAGTGAGTGGGATGGGATCGTCACTCTCTCCGGGGATGGGCTGCTCTATGAGGTGAGTAGAAGCCAGGGGGCGGCGCTCTGTCCCTGCCGCTGCTGCCTCGGGCCCCGGGTCCGGGGTCCCCAGCCACCCAGCCGGCCCCTGTCTGCCCACAGGTGGTGAACGGGCTCCTGGCTCGGCCAGACTGGGAAGAAGCTGTGAAGATCCCCGTGGGAGTTCTGCCCTGCGGCTCTGGCAATGCCCTGGCTGGAGCAGTCAACCAGCATGGCGGGTAGGCATGGGGCGGCTCCCTCCTTCCTCCCTTCTCCTTTCCTCCCTCCTTCCTTCTGCCCTTCCTTTCCTCCTCCCTCCCTTCTCCCTTCCTTCTCTCCTTTCTCCCTTCCCCTCTCCTTCCCTCCCTCCTCCCTCCTCCCTCCTCTCCTTTCCCCCTTCCTCTTCTCCTTCCCTCCCTCCTTCTGACCTTCCTTTCTTCCTCCCTCCTCTCCTTCCTTCTCTCCTTCCCTCCCTCCTCTCCTTCCCTCTGTCCTTCCTTTCCTTCCCTCCCTCCTCTCCTTCCTCCCTTCTCTCTTCCTCCTCTCCTTCCCTCCCTTCTCCCTTCCTTCTCTCCTTTCTCCCTTCCTCTCTCCTTCCCTCCCTCCTTCTGTCCTTCCTTTCCTTCCCTCCCTCCTCTCCTTCCCTCCCTCCTCTCCTTCCTCCTCTCCTTCCCTCTGTCCTTCCTTTCCTCCTCCCTCCTTTCCTTCCCTCCCTCCTCTCCTTCCTCCCTTCTCCCTTCCTCATCTCCTTCCCTCCCTCCTCTCCTTCCCTCCCTCCTCTCCTTCCTTCCTCATCTCCTTCCCTCCCTCCTCTCCTTCCCTCCCTCCTTCCTTCTGCCCTTCCTTTCCTCCTCCCTCCTCTCCTTCCCTCCCTCCCTCCCTCCTCTCCTTCCTTCCCTCCTTCCTTCTGCCCTTCCTTTCCTCCTCCCTCCTCTTCCTCCCTCTTTCTGTCCTTCCTTTCCTCCACCCTCCCTTCTCTTCCTCTCCTTCCCTCCCTCCCTCCTTCCTCTCCTTCCCTCCCTCCTTCCTTCTGCCCTTCCTTTCCTCCTCCCTCCTCTCCTTCCCTCCCTCCCTCCTTCCTCTTCTTCCCTCCCTCCTTCCTTCTGTCCTTCCTTTCCTCCTCCCTCCTCTCCCTCCCTCTTTCTGTCCTTCCTTTCCTCCACCCTCCCTTCTCTTCCTTTCCTCCTCCCTCCTCTCCTTCCCTCCCTCCCTCCTCCTCTCCTTCCCTCCCTCCTTCCTTCTGCCCTTCCTTTCCTCCTCCCTCCTCTTCCTCCCTCTTTCTGTCCTTCCTTTCCTCCACCCTCCCTTCTCTTCCTCTCCTTCCCTCCTCTCCTTCCTTCCTTTTTCCCTCTGCAGGTACGTCCTGGGGGGTCTGGATCCCCACAGACTTTAGTTCCTCTGCCTGGCCATGGCCAGCTCTCCACCAGCCTCTGCCTCTGGGGGGATCTCTGGCTCATTTGCCTCTGACTCGGGACCTGCACATGTCCCTCTCCTCAGGTTTGAGCCAGCAATAGGCCTAGACCTGCTGCTGAATTGCTCCTTGCTCATGTGTCGGGGTGGTGGATCCCCTCTGGACCTCCTCTCGGTGACTCTGGCTTCTGGAGCCCGGTGCTTCTCCATCCTCTCTGTGGCCTGGGGCTTTGTGTCTGACGTGGACATTCAGAGTGAGAGATTCCGAGCTCTGGGCCCTGCCCGGTTCACCCTGGGCACGGTCCTTCGGCTGGCCTCCCTCCACATCTACCCAGGGCGCCTTTCCTACCTGCCGGCCTCCTCCTCAGCGTCCAACGGTGCCCCGTCTCTGTCCCAGGCTCTTCCTCGAGCTGCCTCGGAACTGGCCCTGGCCCCCACCCCAGCATCAGCCCCTTTGAGAGAAACTCACTCCCCCTTGCACCGGTCAGTGTCCGACCTGCCCCTGGCCCGAAGCGCACACTCCCCCACGGAGCTCCAGCTGGACCCCTCCCCATCTCCCCCTCATTCCCCAGAGTCCTGCCTCCTGTCCCCCAATGCTCCTCTCACCCCCGGGCCCAGCTCAGATCCAGCCCCTGCCAACTCCTTAGCCTACAGCTCTTTGATGGAAAGAGTTCTTCAGGGTTCAGAGCCCCCGGCCTCCTGTAGCCCCCTGATCCCCTCTGATCTAGAAGCCTCCCCTGGCCTTCTGGCCTCCTTAGCCACCCCGTGCTCCCCCGATTCTCCAGCCTCTGAAGATCCCCAGGGACTTGTGGTGCCCAATCTTTCTTCCTCCCCTCCAGACCCTGGGGAGGCTCCTCCTTCCTCCAAGTCGCAGGCTTCCCCAAAGCCTGGTTCCCTCCACGGCCCCAAGGATGACCTACTGCCTCCCCTGGGCTCCCCACTGCCCCCCGGCTGGGTGACCCTGGAGGGTGACTTTGTGCTCATCCTGGCCCAGTCACCGAGCCACCTGTGTGCCGACCTAGTAGCAGTCCCCAACGCCCGCTTTGGGGATGGGCTGGTGCACCTGTGCTGGGTTCGAGGTGGGGTTTCCAGGGCCTCCCTACTCCGACTCTTTCTGGCCATGGAGCGGGGAAGCCACTTTGGCCTGGGCTGTCCCCAGTTGGGCTATGCGACAGCTCGGGCATTTCGCCTGGAGCCTCTCACCCACCACGGGATCCTCACCGTGGATGGGGAACAGGTAGAGTATGGGCCTCTGCAGGCCCAGATCCACCCTGGCCTAGGCACCCTGCTCACAGGCCCCGAGGCCTGAGAATCCCAGCAAGCCGGGAGGGAGGAGGCAGGGCCTAACCCAGGAATCCTCCCTGAGCTGGGGAAAGGAAGCCAGGCCTGCAGGCCCTGTACCATTGGGAGACTGGGCAGTGAAGCCTCTCTCACCTCAGGGGATGGGAGGCTGGTCCTCGGGGCTGGCCTCCACACAGGGACCAGGACTGGAGGGGTCTCTGGAGCAAAGGGGCTGAGAGTGAGCTGGACCTCCTGAGGGCAGGACCTCCCCCTCCTCAGCCTCATGATGGGACCCAGAATGTGGGGGGCACCAGAGGGCTGGGCTGCCCTGCTGCCTCCTTTGCTCCCGGTGAGCATCCCCCTTTTCTTTTGCACTAGGACCCCCTGCCTGAGAGGGGTGGGGAGTGCCAGGGACCCCTGGGTCCTCCTGCCTCAGTTTCCCTTCTCTAGCCCAGTGGTCTTCAAGGCAACAGCCTCTATGCAATAAACAGTTCCGCTTGCTTCAGCCCTGTGGCTCTTCCTACGTCAGGAGGGAAGGGTTGACCCGTTACAGACGGGGGACCCCAAAAGGGAACTAGCCACCCAAGGTGCAGCCAGCCTCCCAGCAGCAGACGCTTGGCTTCTCATGGTTTATTGGAGTTATTCAATCAGAGAGGGCCAGGGAGCAAGGGAATGGGAAAGGCCCCGACTCCTGAGTCCTCCCCAACGCCCACCCCCCCAGCAGGGAGGAAGGGGGGGTCTGCACTTCTTTTTCTTAAAAAATATATATATATAGCTAGATTTGTGAGCGTCTCAGCACCGTGCCCGGCCTTGCCTAAGCCTCTCTGGCTCCTGGATGTCCCTGCCTGGGCCGCAGGGAGGCCCCAAGGGGGAGCTGCTGTGGTCCTGGCCCCTAAGGCCTTCGCAGCCTGGCCCCCCAAGGCCAGCAGCAGTGTCCTGGGAAGAGCCTGCTAGTCCCAGTGTGCCAAGAACTGGCAGCGGCGGGCCATCGACCGGAGGGGCACAACGTCCTGGGGGTGAGGTGGGGGCAGTCCTGGGGAGGTCCGTGGGGCTGGGGGGATAGGAGCCTGCCCCGGCACAGTCACAGGGCCCCGTGTTGGGCCTGGTAGCGGGACAGTACCGCCCGGTAGTGAGAGAGCTCCTGGCGAACAGCGACCACCTCCTGCCTCAGCAAGGCGTTCTCCTTCTCCAGGAAGGCTGCCCGAACCGAGATCTGGTTCTCCTTCAGCCGCCGGGCATCCCGGGAGCGCTTGGCCGCCTCATTGTTCTTGTAGCGGCGGCTCCAGTACTTCTCATCCTGAGGGGGAGGCAGAGGGGCTCTAAGCAGAGTAAGGACCCCACTTTGGGCTGCCCCCCCCCCCCCCCCCCCGCGGCCCTGCTCCCTTGGGGCTGAGGGACCCCGGCCGCCACCTCGCTCCCACCTCAGGACCAGGGACCAGCAGGGGCTCCCACAGAGGGCGGCCCACCTTCTGCTCCTCTGGCACCTGGATCTTCCGGGCCTTCTTCATGATGGGCTGCGGCTTCAGCTCCTCCTCCGAGAAACGGTGCTTCCGGGGGTCAAATGTATCCTGGCCTGGCACACTAGACAGGGCCAGGTCGGCGGGGTCGGGGTCAAAGGTCATCAGCACCTCCACAGACTCGGGGTCCACCGGACTGGGGGTGTCCCGGGGGACTGGACCTGGACAGGCAGAGAGTGAGGTCAACAGAGCCTCATTGTGTCCATCTTTCGGTGTCAGGGGGCAATCTGCGATCCCTCCAGCCGCCTCGGATAGAACTGGAGTTTGGGGAGGATGCGGCGGAAGGCCACACCCCCGCCGCGTTCCGGCCAGAGAAAGCGGACAAGGCGCACGCGCACGCACTTCGCCTCCACCCGCCGGGGCCAGCTGAGGACAAGGCAGGGAGGGCGGGGGCGGAGTCACGTGTCTAGACCGCCTCCGCTCTCGCCCCCGCTGCACGTGACCATGCGCCGCTCGGGGCTGAGAGCCCTGGGGAGCGGGGAGGGGCTCACGTGGGCCCAGAGTGTGAGGCTGCGGCCTCGGTGGGGAGGGGCCGGGCCGCTATGAGGCCGAGGTACTGCGACTCCCGGCAGCCCCCGCGGCAAAGGCTCTGGCAGCGAGGCGGCGGCCGGCCCCGGGGGCTCCCGGGAGCTGGAGTCTGGACATCCCAGGCCCAGATCTCTGGAGTAAAAAGTGCAGATCCGCAACCTCCTCGGGGATCGCTGCCCCCTCAACCCCGTCCCCTTCCCCCTCGGGAATGGCATCTTTCACCATCTCCTCCCTCCTTAGGGAGGGTGCCTTCCCTACAATCACCACTCGGGGTTCGCGCCCCCTACCCGTTCCCCTCCCCCCGCGCACCTGCGCGCTGAGAGCCTGAAGAAGCACCTGCGCCCGGGGCCCGGCGGCCTAATACGTGTCCCCCCGGGGACAGCCGCGGTGAGGCAGGCGTGGGCGTGGGGGCCGGCGAGGAGGAGCTGGACTGGGCAGGGGATGAGGAGCCCGAAGAGCAGGAGGGGGCGGCGGCGCCGGGGGCGAGGGCCGCTCGAGGCGCGGGCGGCCCGGGGTCCGGAGGGCTGGGGGGCAGCCCGTGCTCCAGCAGGAACGCGTCCAGGTCCACGTCGTCTACGTCCCCGAAGGGCAGCGGCCGCTCCCAGAGTAGTGAGGCCAGCAGGGCTCCGGGCCCCGGGCCCGAGCGGGGCCGGCCCGACACCCCCAGAAGGCCCCCCACGTCCTCGCTGCCGCTTCCACCGGCCGCCTTGCGCTCCTTCTCCTTCAGGAGACCTGGTGGAGAGACGGACCGGACGGGGGCGGGACGCAGAGGGAAGCACACAGAGCGAAGCACACGTACAATGGGGCACAGGGGCAGCAAGGCGCGGGACATGGGCACGCCACAGGGGCAACGGGGCAGCCGCGGAGCGGGATAAAGCGGGGCATGGGGGGAGGGGCAGAGCAATGACCCCAGTGGGTGATGCAGGGAGGGGCGGGCCACCCAGCCCCAGCCGGGGGCACAGGAGAAGAGAGGAGGGCACAGGAGGGCCACGAAGCAGCCGAGCCACGGATTAGGGACAAACACGGAAAGGGGGCACGGAGGGGAGAGGAAGGGCAGCGTCAGCGTTTTCTGGCTTATCCCCCGGGTCCTAGGCACCCACCCCCTCGGGGACCGTGCCCGGCCCCCTTGCGCCCCCAGCCCGGGCCAGAGGGGGCAAGAGCAGGCTGCCAGGGCTCCGCCCCGTCTCAGTCTCCGGCCCCATGTGACCCCGGGAAGCCCCGCCCCGGCCCGTGTCCCGGCCGTGTGAGCCCGGGACCCCCGCCCGCCCATTGCCGCCGGGGTCCCGGGGGAGGAGGGGACGCCTGGGTCCCGCCGCGGGGCACTCACAGCTGGCCGGCGGCTCCTTGGTCTTCCCGGGCCCCTGCAGGAGGCTTCGCAAGCCGTGCAGCGCCGCGCCTCCCGCCGGGCCGCCCAGCAGCTGTGGGGCCGGGGACCTGTCGCTCGAGGGCCTCGCCATCCCCCAGGGACTGGGGGTCGTCACCGGCTCATGGGCTACGAGGTTGCACCTTTGGAGACTCCGGGCTAGCGGATGCCGCGGTGTCCCGGGCCAGAGATCCCTGCCAACCTCAGCTTGCCCGTGCGTGGGAGCCAGGCGTCCGCGGCAGCCCGGAGACCCCCGAGGTCGCCGGGGGAGAGCCTGTCTGCAAGGGGGTCCGGCGAGGACAGGGGCCGGGCGGGTGAGCGGGCAGCGACGGGCACCCTGTGCTTTAAAGCCCGCGAGCCTGAGCTCGTGCACATCGGAGGCGCTTGGCAAGCCTGCACGGGGGAGGCGTGTGTGTGTATGTGTGTGTCTGTCGGAGTGTGCAACGGGGATGGGAGGCTGGCCGAGAAGCAGGCGGAGCCAAGGGCGCTGCAAACTTCTTTGGATGAGGAAAAAAAAATACAGGCGGGGAGGGGGGGAATTGAGCGAGGAGCAGGGCGGGGATTGGTGCAGGCCCCAAGGCAGCCTCTCCTTCAGCCCCAGCCCCGCGCACCCCTCCTCCTCCCAGCCTGGCTTCGCCTCGTGCCTTGTGGCCTCTCCTCCCCTCCCTCCCGCCTAGCTTGGCCAAATTCTATATTCGCAGGCCAATCAGGTTCTGGGCTGGGGAGAGGAGCGGCCAATAGGAATGCTCCTGCCTCGAGCTTGTTCCCCGACTGGAGCCTGGAAACCTTCAACCCTCGCACCCCCTCCAGCTCATGGTGGGATGGGAGTGGGGCGGGGCCCTGACCTAGATTCCTCCAATGAGCATAGGCTCCATGACCCAGATGGGGACAATGGGCGGGGCGGAAGCACGTGGCCCTGCGCGTGCCACCCGCCAAATCCTGTGCACTGGAGGGAGGTTGCGGCTGGGCGGGGGAGTAGGGGAGTATTGGAGAGGCCAGGGAGCTGTTAAAGGGGCCGTGGTCTGGCAGAGAAGCTGTGCCCCAAACCCTTCAGGTTCGGGGGAGGGTTACGTCATCTCCCCTCTCCCATTCAGTAAATTTTACAATATAACCTCCTCCCCAAGCCCTTGGATCCCAGCTTCTCCAAACTACACAAGAACGGTGTTCTGTCTCTTTAATAACTTTACTTGGGGGCGGGGGCAGGCAAGCAGGTCCTCTTCTCAGCGGGCACCGTCCACTGCAAGAAAAGAAGGGGTGGGGGAGGAGGTAAGGTCGAGGCAGGACGAGCCCTACCACTGCAACCTGAAGGGGGATTGCCTCGTACCACTGGCCTGGAGCGGCTGTGCCCGGAACTAGCCTTGGTCCCCCCAGAGTGAATTGACTGTACCATTGTTTATTGCTGTGGGGAGGTGGGACATTACCATGCAGAGGGCGAGAGGCTGGGAGGGGGAGAATTCCTTCTCTTCCAGGTCCAGGGTGGACAGTACCATGTGGCCTAAGTGGGGGGGGGGGACACAGATCCCAGACTGTACCAAACCTCTTTGAGACATCGGGAGCCAGCTGCTTATTGCCCCTCCCCCGGGGTTCTCTTGGGGATAGGGAGGCAGGTTTCCTAGGACTCCCTGATTCTAAGTGACAGGTCTTGGGTTCGCGTTCCTAGATTCCAGGTGCCTGGGATTGATCCCCAATTGGTGGGAGAGGGAAGGACTACAATCCCAGCAGGCCATGAGGCCAAAAGGCTTGCCTGCCCCCTTCATTTCTGCCCTTTGAGCTTCCTGGGACTTGTAGTTTTCTGCGCTTGTTCTGGTCCCGGGACTGGGATCAACCGAGGGGTCGGTGATCCAGGGACCAGGGCATACCATGCAGGCGGTAGTTGGGGCCGCGGCAGCGCCGCTCCGGGTGTCTCGAGTCGCGGTTGCCTCGGAGGGCGCGGTGGGCCAGGGGCTGCAATGGCCGCCCATTGCCACTGAGGCTCTGGAAGATTTGGGACGGCGGGTTCTGGCTCAGGAGCCGCAGGGAGTGCATCTGGAGCAGGGAACCAAAGAGCAAGAGCGCTGGAGGTGCTTAGAGATTGCCTCATCAAAGCTAGAGGGAAACTGAGGCCCGGGGAGGAGAAGGATGTGCAACAAGGCAGGGACTCCCCAGCTGAGGATCATGGAGGGCAAAGACAGAGATCCCGAGTCCAAGCCCGCCTCCATCCTCTACCCCTCACCCTTCTTTCCCATTCCAACTCCCTGGCTTTGGGGAAGGACCCAGGAGGAGGGAGCCACCTGCAGGGAGGTGACATTGAGGGCTCGGTCTATGAGGATCCAAGTGACGGTCTCAGAGCAGGGTGGGGTGCTCAGCGAGCCCTGGTAGGTGATAAAGCCGAAGGACTCCGGGAACAGCTGCTCCAGGCTCAGGTCCTGCACGAAGTAGGCATCATCTGCCAGAGAGACCCGGGAGTGAGAAGGCACCCAGCTGTCCTGGAGCAGCTCCAAATCCTCACCCAGGAGGCCCTCCTCACCCACCCCCAGACCCAGGAGTGCCCCCCCAGCCCAGGGAGACCACTGCAGGCTGGGCCCTCACTTTTGTAGGAGATTCGGGTGATGGTATCCCTGTTTAGGAGGCGGCTCAGGAAAGGGTTCGAGTTGGCAGCAACCTGGGTGGGAGAAGGCTGCTAAGAAGGAGGCTCTTAGCAGAGCAGAGGTGGTGACCAAGGCCTGACACCCCCAGCCAGAGGTCATCCAGCCTCAGGTGAGCAGAGCACTAAAGGCCTGAACTCTGGAAGAAGCTCCAGGGCCTTCTAGCTCTGCCTCAGTTTCTAATCGTGTATAATAAGGAGGGGCTGGACTAGTTGGCCTCCAAGGTCCCTTCCAGCTCTAGCCCCCACCCCAGGGGGCTTCTGAACTTCACCTTAGCCTCCCCTGAGGGGAGGGGGAACTCATCCCTGGCTGAAGCAGGACATTCTACTTTGGGACAACTCTCTCTGCCAGGAAGGTTTGCTTGGTGCCAGGCCTGAATCTTCTCATCTGTGAGCTTCCCACACAGAGCCTAGGTCTGATCCCCCCTTCGAATAACAACCTTCCTCCCGCCTCACTCCCCGGAGTCTTCTCTTCCCTGCACTAATCCTCCCCAATTTCTTCCAAGGAGAGCTCTGGCCTGTGCTGGGCATTGAGTGTGGGGGAAGGGGGAGCAGATGAGGGAGGAGACAAGGGCTTTGAGCTGGGTGCTGGGCAGTGAAGGGGCCCCCTTCTGCTTCCCCTGCCTGGCACCATCATGGTACTGGAATAATGATGGCAGCCATCTGCAGCACTAGTGCCAAGAACTGTGCTAAGAGCTTTACAATTATTATCTCATCTGATCCACACAATGACCTGGCAGGGAAGTGCCATAGGCATTCCCATTTTACTGATGAGAATATTGATACAGAGATTATGGACTTGCCTAGGGTCACCAAGGTAGGAAAGGTCTGAAGCTAGATTTGAACTCAGGTCTCCTTGACTCCAAGTCCAGTGTTCTATCCATTGGGCCACTTAGGACCTTGACAATGAGGGCACCCCAGCCTTGTCTCAGATATCTCCAGTCCACACATTCTGTCCTAGAGTCCAACTGGACAGCAGTCTGCCCGGGGCCCTTAGCCTCTGGGTCTTTGCTCAGACCCTTCTTGGGACCTGAGGGAGTAGCCCTGTCCCTTTTTCCATATCAATTCCCAGGGTCAATTCTTACTCAACCTGTAAAGTCAAATCCCACAGCTCCTCCTCCCCCATCTCTGCCTTTGTCTGCCCCTACTTTGAGGAGAACAGATGGCCCTTAGGGTCCTGCACCAATGAAAACACAGGCCTGCACTGATACATCTGAATTGTGGGTAATTTTGGATCAGGGCTCCCCTATTAAACTGCCAGCTCTCTGAGGGCAGGTACCAAGACTCTTCTAATCCTGGCGTTTCTGCTATTGCCTGGCCCAGAGACCTGCCCCCTCCTGAGCCTCTCATCATGTTTGGTCACTGGAGGATACTCCAAAGATCTTTGAGGTGCATTTAAATCTGGGACTCATGAGATCGGTTCAGAGAAGGGTTTCGGGCTCTTGGCCTTGGCCTTGGCCAACAAAGAATGGAGGATACCTCTCTGAAGAATTCCCCTGCCTCAGAGAACTTCAGAAGGCAGCTTTCTTTAATATGGGAGAAGAGGGGGGGGGGGCAGAAATCCAGATACTTCACTCCTGTATCCTTAAGGCCATAGACATTCACAGTTCCTGGAGCCAGAGAGCCAGGGATGCCCTTCCCTTCAGGCACCTGGCATCCTCAGTTCCTGTGACCCAAGTGCCCCCTTCTGCTCAGATCCTCAGACAAGGACTTGGGCATCCTTTCCCTCAGCCTCTCAGAGATCCTCTCCCCCTCCAGGATCCATGGATCTCTAGCCCTGCTCCTGCCACCTCCAGTAACCAGAGAGTGGAACTCACATTCACAAAGAGTGCCAAGACAGCCAGTCCGTTGGGACCCCGGGAGGCTGCGCTCAGATTCCCATAGAGCTCTTGGTTAAAGTGGATCAGCTGCACCTGTTGGTGAGGGGGGGAGGGGAAGGAATGAGGCAAAGACAGACCCTGAGATGAGTCAGGCTTTGGGATGGGGCAGGAGAGCCAGCCTCTGGCTAAGGGGTGGGGACAGGAGCAGGGGGTGGTTGGTGCTGTCCAAGGTTTAATAGTGGTCAGGCCCGAGGCTGGCAGAGGGACCCATCACCTCTGCCGAGAAGCTTTCGTGGTTGATCTGGTGCTCAGAACCAGCCCCATCTCGGGCCCCAAAAAGGAGGCGAAGCTCACTGAGCCGGTGGCTGTAGAGGAGGGGCCCCCCGGATACATTGACCACAGGCCTTGGGGCTGGCAGGAAGGAGACGTGTCGGCCAGTGTTGTAGAGCGTCCCCCGAAGCTGAGACAGAGAGAGAAAGTGTGGGGAGGGGCGGGCAGAGACCACGCCCTCCACCCTCCTGCCTCCTCCTACCTGCTGGAGACTTTGGGAGGCCCAGGAGGGAGAACCCGGCCCCGACTTCTCTCCAGGAGCCAATGTGGCGTGAGGCAGTGGGGGCCCCCAGGAAGAGCGCCCTCTCTGTCGGCTTTCTCCCGGCCTGGGCCCTTCTGCGGCCTTTCCCCGCCCCACCGGACAGTGCCACTCTCATTCCTCCCCTCCCGGGCGGCCTCGTTCCACCTCCCACAGGGGCCTTCGTGGCTGGGGTTCTGGGGCCGGCGGGCAGCGGGAAGGGATCGCTTCCAGGCCCTTGCGGCCAAGCTCGTCACGGCCGAGGCTGGGGCTGGGGAGAGACCCTGAGTCTAACGGGCAGGGCCGGCCCGCTTACCTTCTCTCCTCCCGTGCTGAGCCGCAGCGGAGGGAGGAAGGGGTCGTAGAGGACCCTTCTCAGCTCTATGTCTACGGGGCTCTGCCGCTTCCCCACAGCGCACAGACTCCAGGCTGCGTTCACCAGGCCCCAGAAGGGCGGCCCTGGGGAAGCAGGGATGAGGGGAAGTAGAGGCAGGAGAAGTGGTAGTCAACCACTGGTGGAAAGGAGGGCTCGCCTGAATCCCTGAAGGCAAGGGGGATGCCTGGGTTTCTGAAGGGACAGAACAGGGGCTGGGGGAGGGGGACGCCAGGGTCTCTGTTGTAAGGAACTGAGGGAGGGGACTTCCGGGTTCCTAAGGGCCTCATGCACCGCTTTACTCCTCCAGGATCTCCCCATCTCCGGCACACAGCAAGAAAACTAAAACTCCCAGCAGCCCTTGCAGAAGCTAGTGCCTCTCCCGAGGGCGCTTCTTCCCCAGTGCCTCATGGGAGTTGTAGTTTCATTATCTCCACGGCCGAGCAGGGCAGAACGTTTGGAGGGTCGTGGAAACGCAGGGGGCCGAGGGGGAGGGGTCGTCTAAGTCCCTGGGAACGCTGGGAGCCAGCGAGGCTAGCAGGGCGCCCGCCCCCGCGCCTGCCTTCCACTCTCGCCCACTCACTACTTCAGATGCGCATCTGTAATGGCTCCTTCGCTTCGGGAGGGAAGCTGGGGGAGGGGTGCTGAGCGGGATCAGGAAGGGGACAAACCGAGTCCCCCGGAGATGGAAATGGTCTGGGAGTGGGGGGCGAGGGTCCCTGGCGGAGGGAGGTGTGGAATAGGTCTTGGACTGGCAGAAGGCGTCAGCGTGGTTGCCCCGGTCCCAGAGAGGCTGGGAAGAGGCGAGGGGAGGGAGCAGTCGGGGGGAGGGAACTGTTGAGGCGGGGAAGGGAGCTGTCCGAGGGAGAGCGCCTTGGGATCCCCAAGGGGGCGGGCCTGCAGCTGCGGGGTGCTGGGTTCTCACACTGGGTGCACCTGGGACGAAGCTGCCCTGCAGATTATCCTTGTAGGTCCACCAGTCTTCAGGGGCAGGCGCAGGGCCGATGTGAGCTGGGGAAGGGAGGGGGGGAGCAGAATGAGTCCCCTCCTCGGCCGCCGGACAGCCCTCCTCTCTTCTCCCCTCCCCCATGCGCCCCTCCCCAGCGTCCTTGGCTCTTTCAGCCATCTGAGGGGCTTTTCTTGCCACCTGCTCTGGGAAACCTGGAGTTCTCTCAGCCCGAAAGGTCTCTCGGTCTAGTCTCTCTGTCTCTCTAAAGTCTCTGAGAGGTCTCTGAGTTCCCAAAGAAATCCTCTGTGCTGGGCATCTGTGAGGTGTCTCTTAGAACTCCGCACATCCCTCCCAGAGAGGAGAGGAGAGGAGACCCCCCACCCCCCACCCCTTCCTGCCTCCCCTGTCCCAGAACTCTTACCTGCAGCTCCCAGGGCAGCCCCGAGGAGCAGGGCCCGGGGCGGGCTGAGGCGCATCGGGCCCCCCATAGCTAAGGCTCCGAGGTCCCAGGCACCAGTGCCTTCAGGGGTCTCGGTCTCTCACAGCCCCTTGTTTTCTTCTGCCCCTCTGCCGCCTCTGGGTCTCTGTCCACCTGGCTTTCAATGAGTATCTGCTGTCTCTGAGTCTCTTCTGCTTTTCAATGGGAACCGACCCCGACCCGCCCCTCTTGCCCCCCTCTTCCTCTGCCAAGGGGCGTCCAGCCTCCAAATCCCAGAAGAGTGAGGGGAGCTCTCCCCCAGGCTCCTTCTCTCCTTCCCTACCTTTTCAGCCTCGGCTTTTTCCTCCCAGTCTGTCTTCCGTTCTATCTCCCTCCGTAACTCCCCCTTCTCTCTCTTCCCTCTCTGTGTCTGTCTCTCTCACACCTTCCTCTCTCTTGCCTGTCTCTCCATTTCTTCTCTTTGGTCTTTTCTCTTCCTCCCTCGATGCACTCTTCCCTTTAAAGCCCCCTCAGAGGCTCATCCCTCTTTCCTGGTGTCCTTCTCTGGATCCCTTCTCTCCCCCTCGGTCTGTCTCTGTCTCCCTCCCTCCCTCCTTCCCTCTCAGTATCTTTCCCCCTTTTACCTTCACCACGGTCTGCTTGCCACTCTCTTCCCTCTCCTCTCTAGGTCTCTCCCCACCTTTATTTCTCTCTCCCTCCCTCTCCCTTCATTTCTCAATCCTACCTTCCCCACCTTCTCTCTGGATTCTCTCTCCCTCCTCCCTCTGCCCCCTCCCTTTCTCCCCTGCTTCTCTCCCTCCCCCTCCCCCTCTCTTTGCCCCTCCTCTCTCTTGCTTCTCTCTCCAGTTTCTTGCTTCTCCCTCCCTCTCCCCTTCTTTCCATGGGTCTCTTTTGGTTGGGGGGGGTAGGGGCTTAGATTGAAGCATGGGGGCACTAAGGAGGGGGAGGAGGGTCCCCTGTTCAGGCTGCACTGGGGGGAGGAGTGGCCCAGACACCTGGGGCCCCATCCTGGCAGCTCCCATTCTCTGCAGGAGGAGAGGGGGAGGGGGAGCCTTAAGGTGGATCGGGGAGAATCTTGCTCCTTCCCGGGCCTGGCTCTTGCCCTCCTCCCGCCTGCCTTCTCCCCCCAGACCTCCCGAGCTTCTCAGGCTGCATCAAGCCAGCCTCCTAAGCAACCCCGCCCCCTCCTCACTCCATCCGGCGCCTGGGGCTGCCTTAATGGGGCTTGGGGATCCTCTTGGGGAAAGCCTGGCTGCAGTAAGCAACACTGACCGCCAGAGGGCGGCAAAGACCAGAGAAAGGGGAGGCGCGGCGATGAAACCGAGCCAGATCATCTAGTGATCAGAGCCTGGCGGGCGGGCGGGCGGGCGGGCAGGGGCGGCTGAGGGAGATAGGAGGAAAGAGAGAGCCGCCACCCGAACAAGGAAGGAAAGTGCCCGCGCTGGGGCCGCGAGCAGAGAGAATCTCCAGGGGCAGCGGGGTTGGGATGCCCCGAGGGAGGCGGGGCGCAGCAGCGGGCCAGGCGCGGCTCGGAAAGTACCGCAAGGCGTCCGAACCTGGAGAGGTCTCTTGCTGTTTGCTCCTGGCGGCCATGGGGAGCCGCTGGGGTTTGTGGAGGGGGGCAGTGACTCACTCGTCTCCCCTGCATTTCAGGAAAAGCCCCTCCGCCGCTAAATGGAGCGGAGGGGAGCGGGGAGAGCTGGAGGGAGGGAGGCGAGGCGAGGAGGGTCTGCGCTGGGGCTCTACCGAATATGTGCTGAGGGTGCAAACAGCAGAGCAGTAACCGCGAAGAGCTCCCTCGGGAAATGATTGGATGGCGCCCTGGCCTGGGGCGGGGAGCACAGAGTAGGCCGGCTGGGCTCCCGGGAGGACGCAGGACTGGAGGTGGGAGCTGGGCGAAGCCCCCGACGCCATCTTGGGACTCCATTCTGGCGCCCAGCTTGTGACTGGTGGGAGAACGCCTCGCCCGCCCTCGCCTTTCCTGGCCGGGGACCTGGACCCCCGGACTTCCTGTTCAGAGACCCTTGACCCAGGGCCTGGGCGCCGGCGAGGAGGGCTGGAAGGAGCCTTCTGCGGACCTGCGGAGGGGAGCCAGCGGGACCCCGCTTTTCCCTCTGGGGACTGTGCCTGCTGGCTCTGCCCCCCACTTGGAGAAGCCCCTGGCGATGGGCTCGCTTCCTTTTTGGCCAGGGCCCAGGCCTGAACGGAGGCAGGCCTGCGGGGCCCAATGAACTGATGGAGCCAGTGAATGGGCAGGAGAGCTGGCCCTAGTCCCCGGGGAGGGAAGGGGGCTGCTCTTCCAGCCTCCAGGCCCAGTCGGGGATCCCCGGGGGAGATGGAGGCCCCAGCTCGGGCTTGAAGGGCTTCCCCGCCTCCCAGAGAGCCTTCGTGCCCACACGAGCTGCCTGGAAGGAACGGAGAGAGCAGAAGGGAGATGTCTGGGAAGGGAGGCCTGGGCCCCGACCAGGGGCAGGCAAAGTGGGGGGAAGCTACGGGGAGGGCAGGAAGGGAGGCCTGTGCGAGGCCCCAGCTGTCGATTTCATGGCCATCCGTCTCGGGCACTGGGAACAAGGCTGGGGTCAGGGAGAAACACATGTAACAGCCAGTCCTCCTCCCCCTGGCAGGCAGGGCCCACCCCAGCAGCCGGCCTTCACTGGAGAGGGGTCAGAGGGCCACCCTGGCACGGCCTCCCAGGAGACAAAGGAGCCCATCTGCCATTGCAGGGCCTCAATGGGGGCAAAACCGGCTTTTGGGCTCTACTAACAGGGCAGAGCCAAGAGGGGAGGGGAGGGGGTGGCCCTGGCCCCCTGCCTTGGGCTCCCCAAATCTGGGCTGCCCAGTGCCGCTGTGGGCCCTGGTGGAAGATGGACTCTGGAGAGGGCGAATGTCTGGGGCAGGCCTTGCCCCTGTTGGAGGAAGTGCGACCACAGAATTCTTCAGATCTCTGAAGGGCTGGTGGAGCAGGAGGGCGGCCCGATCTGAGCCAGCCCAGAGGGCAGGCGCAGGAACTGGCAGAGGCTCCCTCCCCAGGTCCCGGCCACCCCGGGGGTTAAATGGCTGAGGGGTGGCTGCCTCCTGGCTCCCCAGGCCCCGGGAAAGGGGCAGGTGAAGGAGCAGCCACAGGAGAGCCTGAATCACAGGCAGCCCCTCGCACCTGTACCCCTGGGAAAGGAAAGCTGGGGCAGAGAGCCCAGAGGGAAGGCCACACCAACCGCCTGCTGGCAGAGACACCCTAGGCAGGAGAGAGCTGATAGAGCCCCCCCAAGGTTGGATTTGAACTCAGGATCACCCAGCAAGTAAGCCTCTGAGGTCACATTTGAACCCAGGACAGCAGCTCCTAAAGGTCACGTCCTGGAGATACAAAAGAGGCAAAAGACTGTTTCTGCCTTCCAGAAACTTCTGGTGGAAGGAGGGGAGATGAAATACAAGGAATCCACCCAAAGCTGGCTGTTTACAAGAGAGATGGGAGATAGTGAAGGGAGCTTCAGAAGGCTTCCTGTAGGAGGGGGCTTAGCGAGGTCAGCAATCAGCCTGGAGGACAGAGAATGCTCCAGGCATGGGAGCCAGGCGGTCGAGGGGCCCAAAGATGGGGGTGTCGTTGGAGGAAGAGCTGGGAGGCCGGCATCCCTGGCGCAGGGTAAGAGAGGAGCTGGGAGAGCTGGGAGGGGAGAAGAGAAGGTTCGGAGCAGTCTTGGGGGGATGAATGAGGGATGATCACTTCAGGAAGAGCACTGAGATCGCCCGGCAGTGGCGATCTCGAGCCCGGATAGATGGGACTGGAGGAGAAGCGGAGGAAGCAGGCGGCAGAGGAGCTCAGGGTTGGGGATTGGTGGGAGTGGATGGCGAACAGCAAGCATGGATGAGACACCTGCTGTATGCCAGTGAGACGGAGGGAGGCAGCTGGGTGGCTCGGGGATAGAGAGCCAGGCCTGGAGACAAGAGGTCCTGGGTTCAGATCCGACCTCAGAAACTTCCTCACTGTGTGACCCTGGGCAAGTCACTTGACCCCCATGGCCTAGCCCTGACCACTTCTGCTTCAGAACCAATATGCTTTATGGATTCTAAGAGGGAAGGTGAGGCTTTAATGAAAAATAAATGAAAGAGAAGCGGGGAGTGATAGGGAAAAGATGACGAGTTCAGTCTGGGGCAGGTGCTGGGTTTTGTTCCTGACCAAAGATGGCGAGCAGCTGTAGGAAGCCCCATGGTGAGCCTGAAGTGGAGGGAGATGGGGCTGGTGGGAGCTGGGGAGGCTGAGGAAATGGCACAGAGCCTGGAGCTTCCCCTTCTCAGTCCTGTCCCAATGCTCTGTGTTCTCTGAGCCATCTAAGGAAGTGGAGAAGAGAAGGCTGGGAGGGGCGCAATTACCATCTTCAGTCCTCAGAGAGGGTGCTGGGTTCGAGAAAGAGTAGGACGTGACCTGTTTGGCTCTGGGGCAGCTCCAGAGATCAATAACGGCCCATAGATGGGAAGTGTAGCATTCCAGGCATATTCACATCGATGAAATTAAATGACTGTATGATTACGGTGTCTTCAGACACGAGGTGCTACTCTGATATTTGTGAGTGGAACCTTGACCCGGCCACATGGCTGTTGCCTAAGACAAACTCATGAGCATTTTGGCTCGGAGTCGAAAGCGCAGGTGGAAATCTACACGCCCATCAAGGTGTCACCTTCACCTCGCCATCCAATCTGAATTGTCTCTGCTTTGTATCGTCATTGCTACGTGCTTGAGAGTGCTACCCAATTACACTCTGCGATAAAAACAGAAGGCGGCCCCATGAATTTTCTCTTGGATCTTCACTCTGCTCTGGGAACCTCTCTCCTC